>NC_141875.1:117417434-117568949 GCF_056163025.1 Triticum urartu | reverse complement strand
AGAAGAGAGCCTCTTAGACGAAAGTGCGCATCAAACAGAAATCATCCAGCTTGAGTACAGGCAAAACTGACAAAGCATTTTGGTTTCTAGGTAACATACATATCCAGCAACCAGGTGAACTTAATTAACTCAAGGTCTAAAGAGAGCTACGTCCTTCTTAGCTCGCATGGGACTTGTTGAGGATGACACCCTCATACTTGACCTGGAACCACTTCATGGCGTCCTCCTTGGTGACCCTCTGGTGGATACCGACGCGGGCCTTGCACCTGCGGCGGCGGGAGACGCGGTACCCAGCACGCTCGAGCACCACGAAGAAGTCCATACCGTAGATGCCGGTAGATGGATCATACCTGAAAAGGAAACATGGTTAGTTACTGGTCAGAAGTGCCAATCGTCATTGAACAACCATTGAGAACTGTGTGCTATCAGCAAATAGACAGAACGATGTACTGCAAATACTTGGTAAATGAAGGTAGTAGTGCCCAAAATCCAAAGGTTAAGGACATAGGCAGTGGCCACACAATGCGTAGCCAAACTAAAGTCAATCAGTTATTTGCACTATTAAACTGAAAGGGAAAACTTATCCAAAATGATTCCAATAGATCGTCAAATATTAACAGTGCCAACAGGAACCAAGGCCTTTCGTTGGTCATCTCTGACATACAAATATGTGTGATGCTAGTTAAATGCTTGAGAACCAAGTCAGGATTTGACATATGAATCAATTGGGTAAATAAATCCAATCTAACAATTTTGATTAAGCCCATTTCTAACAAATATTCTAGGCATTACTAAATAATGAGTGCATTAAACAACTTATTAGGGATTTTAACAATAAGAGTAGCTGCCTAATGATACTGTAGCCCCTACTATAACTTCAGCCAAACATCTTTCAGCTCTATGATTTTGGTTTCAGCTATTTAAGAATGAAACAGAATCATCTACTTGATTAATAATAAGTATTAACCAGTCCAAACAAGCACCACATTGACAAAAAAAAGAGATGCAACAAGGTCAACTTACTTCATGCCGAGATCAATGTGCTCCTGGATACCAAAGCCAAAGCAGCCGGTGTCGCTGAAGTTCCTCCTGAGCAGCTCGTACTCCTTCACCTTCAGGCCACTCTCCAGCAGCTGCATCGCCTTCTCACCCCTGATAGTCACGTAGCACGCAATCTTCTCATTACGCCTGATACCGAACGACCTGACAGTGTACCTCGCTGCAATAGCACAATACCTTTCCTATTAGGACCAACTACATTGACCTCAATTGACAGATCCAAGGGAACAAGTCGGATTTAAGAAGCTCACCCTTGGAGAACACAGGTGACTGTCCGCTCAGCTGCTCCAGCACCTATCAAATTAGCAACAACAATGCAGTTAACATCCATCGATGATTTGCAGTTAACCAGTATTATTTAGAGACCAGGAATGCAGAGAAATCACTTGAACTACTCGGTGCCACTGAGACAACACTGATTAAGGTCAATCTACAACAAGCAAAATGGAGCAGAAACGACTGACCACGGGGAAACAACAGTTATTACTCCCTCCGTCCGGAAAAACTTGTCCCAAGCTTATCTCTCAAATGGATGTATCTAGCACTAACTTGGTGCTAGATTCATCCATTTGAGGGACAAGCTTTTTTGGACGGAGGGAGTACATGGTACCAGCATCAGCATCAGAAGCCGATGCATGTCCTACTAGCAATCTACAAAGGACACCCCAGATTGAATAAGCCAGTGCCGATTTCTGCCAGATACAATTCCACAAACTAGGACTAGATTGCTATGAGCGAACAGAACAACCAAAACAATATACTGACATCTGAATCACACGCGCGCGAGCGCATCAACGAGGCGAGCGGGAGGGTAAATAGACGGGCATATATATACCTTGGAGGCGCGGGTGAGGCGATCTCCGCTCTCGCCGACGGAGATGTTGAGGACGAGCTTCTGCACCTTGATGTCCCGCATGGGGTTCAGCTGCTTCTTCTCCGTCGACTGCAAGCACCAAAACACAGACAACAACGTATCGTCAGAACACCAGGAACCCGAGCAACCCGAAGGAGTTGGAACAATCGACGGGGCGGAGGGGAACTCACCATGGCGGCGGATCTGGGGAGCGGCGGCGGGGGGGGGGGGGGGGGGGGGGAGGAGAGGGGGAGGGGGGGAGGGGTTTAAAGCGTGGTGCGGGGCGGCGGCGGCAGCGGCTTTGTAGGGAGGGAGAGGAGGAAACCCTAGCGCGGAGGGTGCTTATATGCGTAGAATTACGTCCGTGCCCCCGTGTGCAGGGGTAGAATGGAGGGTGGTTTAGTAATTTTAGTTAATCTGGCTTTGGAGCGCAAAAAAAAAGGAAAAAATTCCGTCGCCGGGACTTGAACCCGGGTCTCTCGGGTGAGAGCCGAGTATCCTAACCACCTAGACTACGACGGAAGCTGGTAGATTTGACGAGATTTTGTAATAAAGCTAGTCGTGTTTGAAGTGGTGAACAAATAGCATCTCGCATATCGAAAAGATTAAACCTGCAAGTTTTCAATTTATCTCCTAATTTGTGTATTCAATTTACTACTCCCTCCGATCCTTTTTAGTCCGCACATTAGCTTTGACTGAAGTCAAAGTTTGCTAAGTTTGACCAAATTTATATTAGAAATATTAACATCTATAACATCTAATAAATATAATATAAAAATATATTTCGAGATGGATCTAATAATAAATGTGTTGTTATGTGAATGTTAATAATTTTGTGTATAAACTTGGTCAAAGTTGGATAAGATTGACTTCAGACAAACCTAATATGCAGAGTAAAAAGGACCGAAGGGAGTACCTAGTTCTTAATTTGCACGTAACAGTTTTGAGAAGACCGAATCTACCATGTATCCAAATGGACTAGTTGCAATTGTGATTAGTTGAATTTGATCACCTAGTTGAGAAATAGTTTGCGTTGTCCATTATTCTTGCACCTTATCTTCTTATATGAAGATGACATGTACAGTAACAATTACAGCTTTTCGAACCGTATCAAATGTTACATTTTTTCTTAAATATTTATATATTTACGTAGTTCGTTCCGCACAAATGAGCACGGCAGCCCACACCTTCATGTTCTTTGGTGTCGAAGACCTTTGACGAACGCGTGCTGGCCATAGTAGCTGCTTACCTTGCTTCAGGCGTACGACTTTCCTCTATATATCTCACAAACAATCTAGTTGAGAAATTTGCCCTTGGGCGTATCAAATGTTTCTACTGTTCTGATTATCTTTAATAAATCGAACTTTTTATCTACAAGGTGAACGGGCGCAGTATGCACGTGTTCATGGTCTAGTTATGACATACAAGTCCAAACTTCATCGTCTGGTAGTGAGTACTTGTTTGGAGAAGCATGTATTACGTGCTTCAAAAATCTACTCATGCAGGCTTTTATCAGTAACTATCGTTCAAACGAGGACCCTCGCCTTTTGGTATAGTAGGTTATCCTTGTTCACCGTAGGTATTATGTACCTAGAATAATTTATTTATTTATTGACAAAGAGAATATATAAATATCGAGAAAATATCAATTACACTCAATCTCTACAACAACGAAATGTCCTAAAGACATTAGGGATGCATGCAACTGCAGGACGAACCACAATAGTGATCAATTTTTTGTAACTGCAGGACGAACCACCATGAAGACAACACACAAAGTCCAAATTATTCCACAAGCGACCCCTCCAAAAAGAAAACAATGCACAAACGCCGTCGTTGCCCGATTATAGATTTTAGGTTTTCACCATGGAGAAAATTCGTGCTCTAAAAAACAATGCCTTCAACAAGTCCACTGTCAGGCACAACCAATTAAGGCCAGAACTTGGGTTTTCACCCTGAAAGCTAAGACTCTGTACTCCTCCTGTGTTGTCGCCCCCACTTGCCGATGTCGCTGCTACACCAAGCAAACTCCTCATCGTCTGGAAGACTAGATCCGCCAGTATTAGGCCTCAGACCTTAGCCACCATGACCTTCTCCGCCACTATCTTCACCATGGAAATTGAAATACCGACATGTCACATAATGTCAATAGACAACGAAGCTTCACGTCATGCCTTCCAGAAGCAACATGGGCTGAATTATGGGCGCACACGACCGAATTCCATTCGATCCAGCAATCTACAGGCGTCAAGCACCCAAAGGAGGTCTCTTGCGGAGCCTTCCGGAACTCGTTAACGGCCAGATCAATGAGGGTCGGCATCAAGTAGAACACCGTCTTGGCGCTAGAAGAAACCTAGGGCTGCCTCCATTATTGAAGCAAAACCAATAGGCCCCGCGTCACTGGTTAGAATAACGGAGGAGAAGGCAACCACGACGCTGCCTGTGCGGACACGCCACTCGCCCCTGTCTCGCCACTCTTACTCGCGCCAGGCCACGGCCAGAATTGTTGGGGAACGTAGTATTTCAAAATTTTCCTACAATCACGCAAGATCTATCTAGGAGAAGCATAGCAACGAACGTGGAGAGTGTGTCCACGTACCCTCGTAGACCGAAAGCGGAAGCGTTAAGTAACGTGGTTTATGTAGTCGAACGTCTTCGTGATCCAACCGATCAAGTACCGAAAGCACGGCAGCTCTGCGATCTGCACACGTTCAGCTCGGTGACGTCCCTCGTACTCTTGATCCAGCTGAGGCCGAGGGGGAGTTTCGTCAGCACGACGGCTTGGCGACGGTGATGATGAAGTTACTGACGCAGGGCTTCGCCTAAGCACTACGACGATATGACCGAGGTGGAAAACTGTGGAGGGGGGCACCGCACACGGCTAAGACAAATCTTGGAGTGCCTTTGGGGTTCCCCCTGCCCACGTATATAAAGGAGGGGGAAGAGGAGGCCGGCCTAGGAGGGGCGCGCCTATAGGGGGAGTCCAACTAAGATTCCCAATCCTAGTTGGAGTCCCCTTCCTTTTCCAAGAGAGGAGAGAGGGAAGGAGTAGGAGAGGGGGAAGGAAAGAGAGGGGGCGCCGCCCCCTCCCTAGTCCAATTCGGACTTGCCATGGGGGGGGGGCGCATCCACCCCTTGAGGCCCTTCTCTCCTTTCCCGTATGGCCCATTAAGGCCCACTACTTCCCCCGGTGAATTCCCGTAACTCTCTGGTACTCCGAAAAATATCTGAATCACTCGGAACCTTTCCGATGTCCGAATATAGCCTTCCAATATATCGATCTTTACGTCTCGACCATTTCGAGACTCCTCTTCATGTCTGTGATCTCATTCGGGACTCCGAACAACCTTCGGTACATCAAATCACATAACTCATAATACAAATCGTCATCGCACGTTAAGCATGCAGACCCTACGGGTTCGAGAACTATTAGACATGACCGAGACACATCTCCGGTCAATAATCAATAGCGAAACCTGGATGCTCATATTGGCTCCTACATATTCTACGAAGATCTTTATCGGTCAAATGCATAACAACATACGTTGTTCCCTTTGTCATCGGTATGTTACTTGCCTGAGATTCGATCGTCGGTATCCTCATACCTAGTTCAATCTCGTTACCGGCAAGTCTCTTTACTCGTTCCGTAATGCATCATCCCGTAACTAACTCTTTAGTCACATTGCTTGCAAGGCTTATAGTGATGAGCATTACCGAGAGGGCCCAGAGATACCTCTCCGACAATCGGAGTGACAAATCGTAATCTCAATCTATGCCAACTCAACAAACACCATCGGAGACACCTGTAGATCATCTTTATAATCATCCAGTTACGTTGTGACATTTGATAGCACACTAAGTGTTCCTCCGGTATTCGGGAGTTGCATAATCTCATAGTCATAGGAACATGTATAAGTCATGAAGAAAGCAATAGCAACAAACTAAACGATCATAGTGCTAAGCTAACAGATGGGTCTAGTCCATCACATCATTCTCTAATGATGTGATCCAGTTCATCAAATGATAACACATGTCCATGGCTAGAAAACTTAACCACCTTTGATTAACGAGCTAGTCAAGTAGAGGCATACTAGGGACACTCTATTTGTTTATGTATTCACACATGTACTAAGTTTTCGATTAATACAATTCTAGCATGAATAATGAACATTTATCATGATATAAGGAAATATAAATAATAACTTTATTATTGCCTCTAGGGCATATTTCCTTCAGTCTCCCACTTGCACTAGAGTCAATAATCTAGTTCACATCATCATGCGATTTCACACCAATAGTTCACATCTTCATGTGACTAATACCCAAAGGGTTTACTAGAGTCAATAATCTAGTTCACGTCGCTATGTGATTAACACCCAAAGAGTGATCATGTTTTGCTTGTGAGAGAAGTTTAGTCTACGGGTCTGCAACATTCAGATCCGTATGTATTTTGCAAATTTCTATGTCTACAATACTCTGCACAGAGCTACTCTAGCTAATTGCTCCCACTTTCAATATGTATCTAGATCGAGACTTAGAGTCATGTCGGAGTAATGGGCCACGGGTTGCCTAACCCGAGTCCCAGGACCTTTCAAGACATTGGGCCGGCTGCGTCCCTCAAGACGTCAAGATGAAGCGCCGCCTTCTGGTGGCCGGCTGGCTGAACGGTCGACTGCCAGAAGATGACCATGCTCAGGAAGGCGGCTCCAAGATGGGCCGACTCCTGGCAGGCGGCCTCCAGAGAGGCCGGCTCCCAGCAGTCGGCCCACGGTGCCCTCAAAGTCTGCACCCCCATTAAGAAGACAAGACGGGTGAGGCTACAGTGTAGCCCATCACCCCCGTATCCTGGGCCGGGCATGGCCACAGTGCTCCGTACAGGCGGAAATCTCCGCCCGGCGCAACACTGTTGTCACTCCACCCCTGACATCACTCCTGTCAGGGGAAGCCCTGCTCCCAGGACCGCCTGTCGGTACGACCCGAAGATGATGGGCCCTACCGGTCAGCGAGGGCCCGGAAGACAGCGGGAGCCTCACCAGTCGGACCAGGGGAAGGCCGGCTTCTAGGAGGCGGCCCGTTCCTTCCTGGAGGCTCACGCGCCATTAACCAGATGAGACTCGGAGTGGCTACAGTGATCTCCCCCCAGGCGGCGGGACTGTAGCCACGCTCCCTTGACCAAGCAAGCGTCATTAGCATCACGACTACAGTAATCGGCAGCCGGCAAGACCCGCGAGCGGCGGGAGCGGCCTGTCGGCTCCGTACCAGACCAGTCGGCGGGGCCCACCAGGCGGCGGGCCCCAACAGCCGGCGGAGAAGCCGGCGACCAGAGAGACTGACAGTCGGGTCCTACATCCGGCCAGATTACCATTGTACGCCTGGGGGTGGGCCTATATAAACCCCCAAGGGCACCGATGCAAAGGGTTCGAACCTGTTAGGATTAGACTCACCCCTAGGGGGAGAGGATAGCAAGCCCTGCCTTCTTCTACCTCTAGCATACAGCTCGAGGAGCACGATTGTATTCACTAGTGCCTTAGTGACCATGCGGAGACCCCGCAGAGCAGGACTAGGGGTGTTATCTCCTAGGAGAGTCCGAAACCTGGGTAAAGTACGCCGACGTTCGTGTCTACGTCTCATCCCGCTTCCAGGCACCGGCGACGTTCTACTCGCTGCCACCATGATAAGCCATCTGTTGGCATATGTCGCACCCAACCCCCGACATTTGGCGCCCACCATGGGGCGAGGTGCACCGTCTCCCGGAGATCTGTTCTGGACGGGAACCTTGTTCCTTCCTGGCGAGCGCAGCCAGCCCGGCACGCCAGACGGCGTCTGCGCCGACGCGCTGCACGGCGCGGAGGTCGCCTGTGCAGCGAGCTGCCTCGCCGACCTTGTTGGCGAGATCCGCCTCTCCGACGAGCCCGCATCTGATGCGGGCACAAAAGGCCCTGAGAGCCGCCTTGTCAGCCTCCTCGATCAGCTCCACGTCGTCAGCGAGCCTGCTGCGGACTTGGAGTCGGTTGGCTCCACCGACCCAATGCTTGTCGACTCCGACACGACATCGCTTGATGCATTCCCCACCAACGTGGTGGTCTACGACGAACCGCCTCCTCGCGCAGACAGCGGCGATAGCACCGTCACGGAGGTGCTCGTCATCAGCCATGCCGAGCGCTCTGGCGGAGGTGGCCAGGATCCGTTGCAGGCGGCAATGCAAGACTTGACTGCGCCCATCCCGGAAGACGCCGGCGCCGAGACGCTGGAAGCACGCCGCGCCCTGCTTGTGGAGAGTGCCAACCGGCTGGCCAGCATGAGACACCTTTCAGAGACCTGTCAGCGGGAGATGGACCATGCCGTCGGCGGCACGCCGGCTCCTGGTGGGCCTAGCCGCATTGGCCCGATCCAGTAGCGTGGCGCGACCATCGCCAGCATGTTCGGGACAGATTGTCCCATCTACGCCACGCCTGCAGAGAATATACGAGCTGCCCAGGCGGCAACAGATGAGCTAGACAAGCTCGAGGGCGATGAGCGCCGCCACATGACGGAGCGAGTTCAGCAGCTCCTCGACGCGGCTGCTGAACAGCAAGAAGCCGGCTGCCGCGCTGAAGCGCCCAACCGATGAAACGACGACCCGCCTCCTCGCCGAGACCAAGGCGTGACATCCCGGACGCCGACTGGTGGCGTCCGCGACGGAAGAGACAAGGAGTCGGCTGCTAGCCACAGCCGGACTCGCATCACCATCGAGCGCGACCAAGACGGCCGCCCAAGAACTGTGCGGCGGCGAGACGACTGTCCGCCTTCCCCTCCCCGTAGGGAAAGGCGTATCTCCCCTCCGCCTGTTGACCACCCGACGCTTGGCGACCGCCTTGGTCGTCGAAAAGGAGTCGGAGAGAATGACGCCCGCCACCGGATCGACCGCCTCAACCGGTCCCTGGCGCTAGAAGAAGATGATGAGTTGGGTCTGCCTTGTTTTGGCCCCAGCATCCAAGATGAACCTTTCCCCAGAGGGTTCACGCTCCCGAGAGATACACCCAAGAACACCGGCTCTGTGAAGCCGGAGGACTGGCTGGTCGATTACTCAACAGCCGTCAGCATCGCCAATGGCAACAAGCGCATTGTTGTGAAGTATGTTCCGCTCATGCTCCAGGGCACGACCCGGACGTGGCTGAACAACCTGAAGCCCCGCAGCATCAACAGCTGGGTTGACTTCACTGAAGCATTCATCCGCAACTTCACCGGCACATACAAGCGGCCACCCCAAGCCTCGCCAGCTCTCCTTGTGCGTCCAAGACCCCAATGAGTCGACTCGTGACTACCTCACGCGCTGGTACGAGCTGCGTAACTCCTGCGAGGGCGTGCATGAGGTCTAGGCCATCGAATACTTCACTGCCGGGTGCCGAGAAGGCACCCTCCTCAAGCACCGGCTTCTCTGCGACGAGCCGGCAACCCTCGATGAACTGCTAATCATAGCAGATAAGTACGCTACGGCTGACTCCTCCATGAAGGCGGACATTAAAGTCGACACATCTGGCAAAGTGGCTCCTCAAGCTCCTCGGACTCCGGTTGGCGACACCGGTTGGCGCCAGCAGCCGAATGATAACAAGCGCAAGGCCACGCTGCCGGCTACCACCAGCCGGTAGGTGGCGACAGTCGAAGATCGGCAGCCAGAAGGGCAGCCTCCACCAAAGCGTTAGAAGGGTGGCAAGACCAACTGGTTACCCGCCTTCTCGTACGAGCAGACTCTCGATGCGCCCTGCAAATTCCACAGCGGAGCAAAGCCGTCCAACCACACCACTCGGAAGTGTCACTAGCTCGCCCGGATTGCCAAGGGTGATGGGCTCCCGCCTCCTCCGCCTGTCGGCCCGCAACCTCCTCCTCCACAGCAGGCTGCGGTTCAGCGAGTCAGCGCCATACAAGATGAATACCCTAAAGAGCATGGGGCTTATGTCGTGTTCACCAGCGTGACCGACGATAGGCACAGCAGATGGCAGCGGCGACAAGAAGTAAATGCAGTAGCATCAGAGACCCCGGAATTCATGCATTGGTGTGAGAAGCCCATCATCTGGAGTAGAGCCGACCACCCGGAGGTGATGCCCAATCCCGGCTCTTATGCCCTGGTGTTGGATGCCACCTTTACCGCGGAGAGGCGAGCTGCTCGCTTCTCCCGAGTTCTGATAGATGGCGGCAGCAACATCAACATCCTGTACAAAGATACCATGGAGAAATTGGGAATCAAGCAGAGTCATCTTCTGCCCAGTCGGACTGTTTTCCATGGCATAGTTCCAGGCATTTCCTGCTCACCAATCGACAAGACTCAGATAGATGTCCTTTTCGGGGACAAAAATCATTTCTGCCGAGAACCAGTCTAGTTTGAGGTGGTGGACCTTGAGAGCCCCTATCATGCATTGCTTGGCCGGCCTGACCTGGCCAAGTTCATGGCGGTCCCCCACTATGCTTACCTGAAGATGAAGATGCCGAGCTCCAAGGGAATCCTGACCATAGCAGGAGACTACAAGAAGTCATCCGCCTGTGCCGCAGACAGCAGTCGGTTAGCCAAGTCCCTCGTGATCGCTGCTGAGAAGCGGCTCCTTGACCGGGTTGTGGCAATGGCAGGCAAGCAACCGGAAATGTCACCCAACCCCAAGGAGTCGGAAGCTGAGGACTCGTTCAAGCCGGCCAAAGAAACCAAGAAGGTACCCTTGGACCCGGAGCACCCGGAGAGGCACGCAGTCATAGGTGCAAACCTTGATAGCAAATAGGAAGGCGAGCTCGTCGATTTCCTCCGTAAGAATCGAGACATCTTTGCATGGTCTCCCAAGGACATGCCAGGTGTTCCGACGGAATTCGCCGAGCACAAGCTACATGTCCGGTCTGATGCCAAGCCAGGCAGGCAGCCCTTGCACCGCCTGTCGGAAGAGAAGACAAGAGTTGTTGGAGAAGAGATAGCCCGGCTCCTAGCAGTCGGCTTCATAATGGAAGTGTTCTTTCCAGAATGGTTAGCCAACCCAGTCCTAGTGTTGAAGAAGACAAGAAGTGGTGAATGTGTATTGATTATACCAGCCTCAACAAAGCATGCCCCAAATACCCATTTGCTTTGCCAAGAATCGACCAAGTGATTGACTCCACAACCGGATGCGAGCTGTTGAGCTTTTTGGATGCATACTCAGGGTATCACCAGATCAAGCTAAACAAGGCCGACAAGCTAAAGACCGCCTTCATCACACCATTCGGAGCCTTCTGCTACCTGACCATGACGTTCAGCTTGAGAAATGTCGGCGCCACGTTTTAGCGTTGCATGCAGAAGTGTCTCCTCAAGCAACTCGGCAGAAACACCCACGTCTATGTGGACGATGTTGTGGTGAAGACGGAGAAGCGTGGAACGTTTCTAGAAGACCTCAAGGAGACCTTTGAAAACTTGCGCCGATTTCAGATCAAGCTCAACCCGGAGAAATGCGTCTTCGGGGTGCCAGCCGGCCAGCTTCTTGGCTTCCTGGTCTCAGAGCGCGGCATAGAATGCAACCCTGTGAAGATCAAGGCCATCGAAAGGATGGAGGTGCCCACCCGACTGCTGGATGTGCAAAAATTTATCGGCTGTTTGGCATCCATCAGCCGTTTCATCAGCCGGCTGGGCGAAAAGGCCCTTCCCCTGTACCAGCTCATGAAGAAGACCACTTTTTTCGAGTGGAACGACAAGGCGGATGAAGCTTTTCTCCAGCTGAAGATGATGTTGACCACTCCGCCTATCCTGGCGGCTCCGACTGCTAAAGAGCCCATGCTCCTCTACATCGCCGCCACCAGCCGGATGGTCAGCACAGTCATAGTTGTGGAACTCAAGGAAGAAGGCAAAGCGCTACCGGTCCAGAGGCCGGTGTATTACCTAAGTGAAGTGTTGTCCACCTCCAAGCAGAATTACCCCCACTACCAGAAGATGTGCTACGGTGTGCATTGCACCGCCAAGTGGCTGAAGCCGTACTTTCAAGAGCACCCAATCACTGTGGTTTGCACTGCTCCTCTTGCCGAGATCATTGGAAGCCGAGATGCTTCAGGCCGAGTGGCCAAGTGGGTCATAGATTTGCCCCCCTACGCCATCTACTACCAGCCTCGCACCGCCATCAAGTCACAAGCACTGGCCGACTTCCTCGTCGACTGGGTCGAGACCCAGTACCTGCCGCCAGCGCCAGACTCCACCCATTGGCGGATGCACTTTGATGGTTCCAAGATGCGCACCGGTTTGGGAGCCGGCATCGTCCTCACCTCTCCCAAAGGTGGCAAGCTCAGATATGTGCTGCAAATTCACTTTGCCGCCTCCAACAACATTGCCGAGTACGAAGCACTCATTCACGGGATCCGACTTGCCAAGGAACTCGGCATTTGCCAGATCCTGTGCTATGGAGATTCCGACTTGGTGGTCCAACAGTCGTCGGGCGATTGGGACGCCAAGGATGCAAATATGGCTAGCTACCGCTTCCTCATCCAGCAACTTAGTGGATACTTTAAAGGATGCGAGTTCCTCCACGTACCAACTACCAAGAAATGATAATGAGCAAGCTGACGCCTTGGCGCGTATCAACTACACCTGGCAAGCAATACCAACCGGCGTCGCCCTACAACGCCTCATCAAGCCATCTGTCAAGCCATCGCCAGAGTCGGATTCCATCTTTGTGCCGGCTCCTCCTGAAGCAGACGAATCCGACTTGAGGACCCCGGCAGCCGGCACGAGGAGGTCGGCAGGCGACCCGGGGACTGCAGCAGCCACACCCGGCCCGGGGACTTCAGAACCTGACCTGGGCACTGCAGTAGTTGGCCCGGGGACTTCATCAACACAGCAAGCGACAGCTGATTCCAACCGCCGCCTCCTGGCCCAACCACCCCCGTGCAAGTAGCAATCCTAGCAGTCGAAGAAATTGCAGCACCATCCTGGGCTCAGCCCATCCTTAACTTTCTGGTGAACAAGGAGCTGTCGACTGACGAAATCTCGGGCCGACAAGTGCAACGTCAGGCAGCAGCTTACACCATCATCAACAGAGAACTTGTGAGGCGCAGTGTCACTGGTGTTTATCAGCGCTGCGTGGAACCGATGAAGGAAATATGCCCTAGAGGCAATAATAAAGTTATTATTTATTTCCTTCTATCATGATAAATGTTTATTATTCATGCTAGAATTGTATTAACCGGAAACATAATACATGTGTGAATACATAGACAAACAGAGTGTCACTAGTATGCCTCTACTTGACTAGCTCGTTGATCAAAGATGGTTATGTTTCCTAACCATAGACATGAGTTGTCATTTGATTAACAAGATCACATCATTAGGAGAATGATGTGATTGACTTGACCCATTCCGTTAGCATAGCACTTGATCGTTTAGTTTGCTGCTATTGTTTTCTTCATGACTTATACATGTTCCTATACTATGAGATTATGCAACTCCCGTTTACCGGAGGAACACTTTGTGTGCCACCAAACGTCACAACGTAACTGGGTGATTATAAAGGTGCTCTACAGGTGTCTCCGAAGATACTTGTTGGGTTGGCATATTTCGAGATTAGGATTTGTCACTCCGATTGTCGGAGAGGTATCTCTGGGCCCTCTCGGTAATGCACATCACTTAAGCCTTGCAAGCATTGCAACTAATGAGTTAGTTGCAGGATGATGTATTATGGAACGAGTAAAGAGACTTGCCGGTAACGAGATTGAACTAGGTATTGAGATACCGACGATCGAATCTCGGGCAAGTAACATACCGATGACAAAGGGAACAACACATGTTGTTATGCGGTCTGACCGATAAAGATCTTCGTAGAATATGTGGGAGCCAATATGAGCATCCAGGTTCCGCTATTGGTTATTGACCGGAGACGTGTCTCGGTCATGTCTACATTGTTCTCGAACCCGTAGGGTCCGCACGCTTAAGGTTTCGATGATAGTTATTATGAGTTTATGAGATTTGATGTACCGAAGGAGTTCGGAGTCCTGGATGAGACCGGGGACATGACGAGGAGTCTCGAAATGGTCGATACGTAAAGATCGATATATTGGACGACTATATTCGGACATCGTAAAGGTTCCGAGTGATTCGGGTATTTTTTAGAGTACCGGAGAGTTACGGGAATATGTATTGGGCCTTATTGGGCCATACGGGAAAGAAGGAAAAGGGCCTCAAGGGTGGCCGCACCCCTCCCCTTGGTCTGGTCCGAATTGGACTAGGGAAGGGGGGCGCCCCCTTCCTTCCTTCTCCTTTTCCCTTCCTCTTTTCCTATTCCATATGGGAGGTGGAATCCTACTAGGACTAGGGAGTCCTAGTAGGACTCCACACTTGGCGCGCCCCCTCCTAGGGCCGGCCTCCTCCTCCCTTGCTCCTTTATATACGGGTGCAGGGGGCACCCCAAAGACACAACAATTGATCTTTGATCTCTTAGCCGTGTGCGGTGCCCCCTTCCACCATAATCCTCGATAATATTGTAGCGGTGCTTAGGCGAAGCCCTGCGACGGTAGAACATCAAGATCGTCACCACGCCATCGTGCTGACGGAACTCTTCCCCGACATTCTGCTGGATCGGAGTCCGGGGATCGTCATCGAGCTGAACATGTGCTAGAACTCGGAGGTGTCGAAGTTTCGGTGCTTGATCGGTCGGGCCGTGAAGATGTATGACTACATCAACCGCGTTGTGCTAACGCTTCCGCTTCCGGTCTACGAGGGTACGTAGACAACACTCTCCCCTCTCGTTGCTATGCATCACCATGATCTTGCGTGTGCGTAGGAATTTTTTTGAAATTACTACGTTCCCCAACAGTGGTATCAGAGCCTAGGTTTTATGCGTTGATGTTGTGCACGAGTAGAACACAAGTGAGTTGTGGGTGATATAAGTCATACTGCTTACCAGCATGTCATACTTTGGTTCGGCGGTATTGTTGGATGAAGCGGCCCGGACTGACATTACGCGTATGCTTACGCGAGACTGGTTTTTCCGCCGTGCTATGCACACAGGTGACTAGCGGGTGTCAGTTTCTCCAACTTTAGTTGAACCGAGTGTGGCTACGCTCGGTCCTTGAGAAGGTTAAAACAGCACCAACTTGACAAACTATCGTTGTGGTTTTGATGCGTAGGTAAGAACGGTTCTTGCTCAGCCTGTGGCAGCCACGTAAAACTTGCAACAACTAAGTAGAGGACATCTAACTTGTTTTTGCAGGGCATGTTGTGATGTGATATGGTCAAGACGTGATGAGATATAAGTTGTTGTATAAGATGATCATGTTTTGTTAAAGTTATCGACAACTGGCAGAAGCCTTATGGTTGTCTCTTTATTGCATAAGATGCAAGCACCAAATAATTGCTTTACTTTATCGCTATGCGATAGCAATAGTTGCAAAAGCAATAGTTGGTGAGACGACCATGTGACGACACATTGATATAGATCAAGATGATGAAGATCATGGTGTCATGCTGGTGACGATGGAAATCATGATGATGTTTTGGAGATGGAGATCAAAGGCACAAGATGATGATGGCCATATCATGTCACATATATTTTGATTGCATGTGATGTTTATCTTTTATGCATCTTATCTTGCTTTAATTGACGATAGCATTATAAGATGATCTCTCACTAAATTCCAAGATAAAAGTGTTCTCCCTGAGTATGCACCGTTGCCAAAGTTCATCGTGCCCAGACACCATGTGATGATCGGGTGTGATAAGCTCTACGTCCATCTACAACGGGTGCAAGCCAATTTTGCACACGCAGAATACTCAGGTTAAACTTGACGTATGGCCTCGGAACACTGAGACTGAAAGGTCGAGCGTGAATCATATAGTAGATATGATCAACATAGTGATGTTCACCATTGAAAACTACTCCATTTCAGGTGATGATCGGTTATGGTTTAGTTGATTTGGATCACGTGATCACTTAGAAGATTAGAGGGATGTCTTTCTAAGTGGGAGTTCTTAAGTAATATGATTAATTGAACTTAAATTTATCATGAACTTAGTCCTGGTAGTATTAGCATATCTATGTTGTAGATCAATAGGTCGCGTTTAGCTCCCCTGTTTTATTTTTGGTATGTTCCTAGAGAAAACTAAGTTGAAAGATGTTAGTAGCAATGATGCGGATTGGATCCGTGATCTAAGGTTTATCCTCATTGCTGCACAGAAGAATTATGTCCTTAATACACCGCTAGGTGACAGACCTATTGCAGGAGCAGATGCAGACGTCATGAACGTTTGGCTAGCTCAATATGATGACTATTTGATAGTTTAGTGCACCATGCCTAACAGCTTAGAATCGAGACTTCAAAGACGTTTTGAACATCATGGATCATATGGATGTTCCAGGAGTTGAAGTTAATATTTCAAGCAAATACCCGAGTTGAGAGATATGAAGTCTCCAACAAGTTCTATAGCTAAAAGATGGAGGAGAATAGCTCAAGCAGTGAGCATGTGTTCAGATTGTCTGGGTACTACAATCGCTTGAATCAAGTGGGAGTTAATCTTCCAGATAAAATAGTGATTGACATAATTCTCTAGTCACCATCACCAAGTTAGTAGAACTTCGTGATGAACTATAGTATGCAAGGGATGATGAAAACGATTCCCGAGATTTTCATGATGATGAAATCGATGAAGGTAGAAATCAAGAAAGAGCATCAAGTGTTGATGATTAACAAGACCACTAGTTTCAAGAAAAGGGCAAAGGGAAAGAAAGGGAACTTCAAGTAGAACGGCAAGCAAGTTGCTGCTCAAGTGAAGAAACCCAAGTCCGGACCTAAGCTTGAGACTAAGTGCTTCTACTGCAAATGAACTGGTCACTAGAAGCGGAACTACCACAAGTATTTGGTGGATAAGAAGGATGGCAAAGTGAAAAAAGCTATATTTGATATACATGTTATTGATGTGTACTTTAATAGTGTTTATAGCAACCCCCCGGTATTTGATACTAGTTCAGTTGCTAAGAGTAGTAACTCGAAATGGGAGTTGCAAAATAAACAAAGACTAGTAAAGGGTGAAGTGACGATGTGTGTTGGAAGTGGTTCCAAGATTGATATGATCATCATCTCACACTCCCTATACTTTCGGGATTAGTGTTGAACCTAAATAAATGTTATTTGGTGTTTGCGTTGAGCATAAATATGATTGGATCATGTTTATTGCAATACGGTTATTCATGTAAATTAGAGAATAATTGTTGTTCTGTTTACATGAATAAAACCTTCTATGGTCATACACCCAATGAAAATGGTTTGTTGGATCTCGATCGTGGTGATACACATTTTCATAATATTGAAGCCAAAAGATGCAAAGTTAATAATGATAGTGCAACTTATTTGTGGCACTGCCGTTTAGGTCATATTGGTGTAAAGCGCATGAAGAAAATCCATGCTGATGGGCTTTTGGAATCACTTGATTATGAATCAGTTGATGCTTGCGAACCATGCCTCATGGGCAAGATGACTAAGACTCTGTTCTCCGGAACAATGGAGCGAGCAACAAACTTGATTGGAAATAATACATACTGATGTATGCAGTCCAATGAGTGTTGAGGCTCGCGGCGGGTATCGTTATTTTCTGACCTTCACAGATGATTTGAGCAGATATGGGTATATCTACTTGATGAAACACAAGTCTAAAACATTTGAAAAGTTCAAAGAATTTCAGAGTGAAGTGGAGAATCATCGTAACAAAATAAAAGTTTCTACGATATGATCGCAGAAGTAAAATATTTGAGTTACGAGTTTGGCCTTCAGTTAAAACAATGTGGAATAGTTTCAAAAAATCGTGCCACCTGGAACACCACAGCATAATGGCGTGTCCGAACATCATAACCGTACTATTATTGGATATAGTGCAATCTATGATGTTTCTTACCGATTAACCACTATAGTTTTGAGGTTATGCATTAGAGACAGCTACATTCACGTTAAATAGGGCACCATCTAAATCCGTTGAGACGACACCATATGAACTATGGTTTGGCAAGAAACCTAAGCTGTCATTTCTTAAAGTTTGAGGTTGCAATGCTTATGCAAAAAAGTTTCAACCTGATAAGCTCAAACCCAAATCGGAGAAGTGCGTCTTCATAGGATACCCAAAAGAAAATGTTGGGTACACCTTCTATCACAGATCCGAAGGCAAGATATTCATTGCTGAGAATGGATCCTTTCTAGAGAAGGAGTTTCTCTCGAAAGAAGTGAGTGGGAGAAAAGTAGAACTTGATGAGGTAACTGTACCTGCTCCCTTATTGAAAAGTAGTTCATCATAGAAATCTGTTCCTGTGACTACTACACCAATTAGTGAGGAAGCTAATGATGATGATCATGTAACTTCAGGTCAAGTTACTACCGAACCTAGTAGGTAAACCAGAGTGAGATCCGCACCAGAGTGGTACGGTAATCCTGTTTTGGAGGTCATGTTACTTGACCATGACGAACCTACGAACTATGAGGAAGCGATGATGAGCCCAGATTCCGCGAAATGGCTCGAGGCCATGAAATCTAAGATGAGATCCATGTATAAGAACAAAGTATGGACTTTGATTGACTTGCCCAAAGATCAGCGAGCCATTGAGATTAAATGGATCTTCAAGAGGAAGACGGACGCTGATAGTAGTGTTACTATCTACAAAGCTAGAATTGTCGCAAAAAGGTTTTCGACAAGTTCAAGGTGTTGACCACGATGAGAATTTCTCACTCGTATCTATGCTTAAGTCTGTCCGAATCATGTTAGCTATTGTCGCGTTATATGAAATCAGGTAAATGGATAAACAAAACTGCATTCCTTAATAGGATTTATTAAAGAAGAGTTGTATATGATGCAACTAGAAGGTTTTGTCAATCCTAAAGGTACTAACAAAATATGCAAGCTCCAGCGATCCATCTATGGACTGGTGCAAGCATCTCGGAGTTGGAATATACGCTTTGATAAGTTGATCAAAGCATATAGTTTTATACAGACTTGCGGTGAAGCCTGTATTTACAAGAAAGTGAGTGGGAGCACTATAGCATTTCTGATAAGTATATGTATGACATATTGTTGATCGGAGATGATGTAGAATTATTCTGCAAAGCATAAAGGAATGTTTGAAAGGAGTTTTTTCAAAGAAAGACCTCGGTGAAGCTGCTTACATATTGAGCATCAAGATCTATAGAGATAGATCAAGACGCTTGATAAGTTTTTTCAATGAGTACATACCTTGACAAGATTTTGAAGTAGTTCAAAATGGAACAGTCAAAGAAGGAGTTCTTGCCTGTGTTACAAGGTGTGAAGTTGAGTAAGACTCAAAACCTGACCACAGCAGAAAATAGAGAGAGAATGAAAGTCATTCCCTATGCCTCAGCCATAGGTTCTATAAAGTATGCCATGCTATGTACCAGACCTATTGTATACCCTGCCCTGAGTTTGGCAAAGGAGTACAATAGTGATCTAGGAGTAGATCACTGGACATTGGTCAAAATTATCCTTAGTGGAATAAGGATATGTTTCTCGATTATGGAGGTGACAAAAGGTTCGTCGTAAAGGGTTACGTCGATGCAAGTTTTGACACTAATCCAGATGACTCTAAGTCTCAATCTGGATACATATTGAAAGTGGGAGCAATTAGCTAGAGTAGCTCCACGCAGAGCATTGTTGACATAGAAATTTGCAAAATACTTACGGATCTGAATGTGGCAGACCCGTTGGCTAAACTTCTCTCACAAGAAAAACATGATCACACCTTAGTACTCTTTGGGTGTTAATCACATAGCGATGTGAACTAGATTATCGACTGTAGTAAACCCTTTGGGTGTTGGTCACATGTCGATGTGAACTATGGGTGTTAATCACATGGTGATGTGAACTATTGATGTTAAATCACATGGCGATGTGAACTAGATTATTGACTCTAGTGCAAGTGGGAGACTGAAGGAAATATGCCCTAGAGGCAATAATAAAGTTATTATTTATTTCCTTATATCATGATAAATGTTTATTATTCATGCTAGAATTGTATTAACCGGAAACATAATACATGTGTGAATACATAGACAAACAGAGTGTCACTAGTATGCCTCTACTTGACTAGCTCGTTGATCAAAGATGGTTATGTTTCCTAACCATAGACATGAGTTGTCATTTGATTAACGTGATCACATCATTAGGAGAATGATGTGATTGACTTGACCCATTCCGTTAGCATAGCACTTGATCGTTTAGTTTGTTGCTATTGTTTTCTTCATGACTTATACATGTTCCTATGACTATGAGATTATGCAACTCCCGTTTACCGGAGGAACACTTTGTGTGCCACCAAACGTCACAACGTAACTAGGTGATTATAAAGGTGCTCTACAGGTGTCTCCGAAGGTACTTGTTGGGTTGGCGTATTTCGAGATTAGGATTTGTCACTCCGATTGTCGGAGAGGTATCTCTGGGCCCTCTCGGTAATGCACATCACTTAAGCCTTGCAAGCATTGCAACTAATGAGTTAGTTGCAGGATGATGTATTACGGAACGAGTAAAGAGACTTGCCGGTAACGAGATTGAACTAGGTATTGAGATACCGACGATCGAATCTCGGGCAAGTAACATACCGATGACAAAGGGAACAACGTATGTTGTTATGCGGTCTGACCGATAAAGATCTTCGTAGAATATGTGGGAGCCAATATGAGCATCCAGGTTCCGCTATTGGTTATTGATCGGAGACGTGTCTCGGTCATGTCTACATTGTTCTCGAACCCGTAGGGTCCGCACGCTTAAGGTTTCGATGACAGTTATATTATGAGTTTTGATGTACCGAAGGAGTTCGGAGTCCCTGATGAGATCGGGGACATGACTAGGAGTCTCGAAATGGTCGGGACATAAAGATCGATATATTGGACGACTATATTCGGACATCGGAAAGGTTCCGAGTGATTCGGGTATTTTTCAGAGTACCGGAGAGTTACGGGAATATGTATTGGGCCTTATTGGGCCATACGGGAAAGAAGGAAAAGGGCCTCAAGGGTGGCCGCACCCCTTCCCTTGGTCTGGTCCGAATTGGACTAGGGAAGGGGGGCGCCCCTTCCTTCCTTCTCCTTTTCCCTTCCTCTTTTCCTATTCCATATGGGAGGTGGAATCCTACTAGGACTAGGGAGTCCTAGTAGGACTCCACAGTTGGCGCGCCCCCTCCTAGGGCCGGCCTCCTCCTCCCTTGCTCCTTTATATACGGGTGCAGGGGGTACCCCAGAGACACAACAATTGATCATTGATCTCTTAGCCGTGTGTGGTGCCCCCTTCCACCATAATCCTCGATAATATTGTAGCGGTGCTTAGGCGAAGCCCTGCGACGGTAGAACATCAAGATCGTCACCACGCCGTCGTGCTAACGGAACTCTTCCCCGACATTCTGCTGGATCGGATTCCGGGGATCGTCATCGAGCTGAACGTGTGCTAGAACTCGGAGGTGCCGTAGTTTTGGTGCTTGATCGGTCGGGCCGTGAAGACGTACGACTACATCAACCGCGTTGTGCTAACGCTTCCGCTTTCGGTCTACGAGGGTACATAGACAACACTCTCCCCTCTCATTGCTATGCATCACCATGATCTTGCGTGTGATTTGAAATTACTACGTTCCCCAACACCAGAGCAGGTCCAAGCAATCCTCAAAGATATCCATCAAGGCGAGTGTGGTCACCACGCAGCTTCAAGAGCACTTGTGGCCAAAGCTTTCCGCGACGGTTTTTTTGACCACTGCTCTAGACGATGCCAAAGAATTGGTCCAGAAATGCAAAGGGTGCCAGAAGTTCCGCTCCAAGCCGCACCAGCCGGCTTCTACGCTCAAGACCATCCCCATTGCCTGGCCCTTTGCCGTCTGGGGCCTGGACATGGTGGGACCATTCAAGACGGCGCGTGGCGGCATGACTCATTTGCTTGTCGCAGTGGACAAGTTCACCAAGTGGATAGAAGCTAAACCAATTAAGAAATTGAATGGTCCGACTGCTGTGACTTTCATCTCCGACATCACCATCCGGTATGGCATACCACACAGCATCATCACCGACAATGGCACAAACTTTGCCAAAGGCGCCTTGGCCCGTTTCTGCGCGACGCAGGGCATTCGACTAGACCTAGCGTCCGTTGCCCATCCGCAGTCAAACGGCCAGGTAGAGCGAGCAAACGGCCTCATTTTGTCCGGCATCAAGCCCCGACTGGTCGAGCCTCTAGAGCGTTCGGCTGGCTGTTGGCTCGACGAGCTACCGGCCGTCCTCTGGAGCCTGCACACAACTCCGAACAAGTCAACCGGCTTCACGCCTTTCTTCCTCGTCTACGGTGCCGAAGCCGTTATCCCTACGGACATAGAATTTGACTCCCCTCGAGTCACCATGTACACCGGAGAGGAGGCAAAAGAAGCACGAGAAGATGGCGTCGATCTGCTGGAAGAGGGACGACTGTTGGCACTCAGCCGGTCCACCATCTACCAGCAGAGCCTGCGCCAATACTATAACCGGAAGGTCAAGCCAAGATCCTTCCAAGAAGGAGACCTGGTGCTCCGGCTGATCCAGCGAATAGCCGGCCAGCACAAACTCTCGGCACCTTGGGAAGGTCCCTTCATCATCAGCAAGGTGCTGGGCAATGGCTCCTACTACCTCATCGATGCTCAGAAGCCTCGAGCACGCAAAAGAGACGACTCCAGCAAGGAGACGTAGCGACCATGGAATGCAAACCTCCTTCGAAGGTTTTACAGTTGATGCAATATGTACCACGCCAACTTTGTATTAAGTACGAAGACTCCGGGTCCCCCGAGAAGCGCTCGGGGACTGCCCTCTTTTGTCTATATGATAAGTATTATGCCTATCGATGTGTTATTTCATTAGTCCGCCTGGAACTGGGTTCGACTAGTCGACCCGAGGACTCGCCGCCTTGCACTATGTAATGCTTCCCGCAGCCGGACAAGTAATGTGTTGGCATTTAAGCCTTCTCCTGCCAGAAGCCGCAGCTCACAGAGTGCTACCTCTTGAGCACTGCGTTGGTTTTCCCTTGAAGAGAAAAGGGTGATGTGGCAAAGTAGTGTAAGTATTTCCCTCAGTTTTTGAGAACCAAGGTATCAATCCAGTAGGAGGCCACGCACGAGTCCCTCGCACCTACACAAACAAATAAAATCCATGCAACCAACACAATAAAGGGGTTGTCAATCCCTTCACGGTCACTTACGAAAGTGAGATCTGATAGATATGATGAGATAATATTTTTGGTATTTTTATGATAAAGATGCAAAGTAAATAAAGCGAAATAAATACGACAAAAGAAATAGTTTATTGATGGGAGATTAATATGATGGAAAATAGACCTGGGGGCCATAGGTTTCACTAATGGCTTCTCTCGAGAGCATAAGTATTACGGTGGGTAAACAAATTACTGTTGAGCAATTGACAGAATTGAGCATAGTTATGAGAATATCTAGGTATGATCATGTATATAGGCATCACGTCCGAGACAAGTAGACCGACTCCTACCTGCATCTACTACTATTACTCCACACATCGACCGCTATCCAGCATGCATTTAGAGTATTAAGTTCAAAAGAACAGAGTAACGCTTTAAGTAAGATGACATGATGTAGAGGGATAAACTCATGCAATATGATATAAACCCCATCTTGTTATCCTCAATGGCAACAATACAATACGTGCCTTGTTGCCCCTACTGTCACTGGGAAAGGACACCGCAAGATTGAACCCAAAGCTAAGCACTTCTCCCATTGCAAGAAAGATCAATCTAGTAGGCCAAACCAAATTGATAATTCGAAGAGACTTGCAAAGATAACCAATCATATATAAAAGAATTCAGAGAAGATTCAAATGTTGTTCGTAGATAAACTTGATCATAAACCCACAATTCATCGATCTCAACAAACACACCACAAAAGAAGATTACATCGAATAGATCTCCACAAGAGAGGGGAGAACATTGTATTGAGATCCAAAAAGAGAGAAGTAGCCATCTAGCTAATAACTATGGACCCGAAGGTCTGAGGTAAACTACTCACACATCATCGGAGAGGCTATGGTGTTGATGTAGAAGCCCTCCGTGATCGATGCCCCCTCCGGCGGAGCTCTGGAAAAGGCCCCAAGATGGGATCTCACGGGTACAGAAGGTTGCGGCAGTGGAATTAGGGTTTTGGCTCCGTATATGGTAGTTTGGGGGTACATAGGTATATATAGGAGGAAGAAGTACGTCGGTGGAGCAACGTGGGCCCCATGAGGGTGGAGGGTGCGCCTGGTGGGGGGGGGGGGTAGGCGCGCCCCCCTACGTCGTGCCTTCCTGGTTGCTTTCTTGACGTAGGGTCCAAGTCCTCTGGATCACGTTCATTCCAAAAATCACGTTCCCGAAGGTTTCATTCCGTTTGGACTCCGTTTGATATTCTTTTTCTGTGAAACTCTGAAATAGGCAAAAAAACAGCAATTCTGGGCTAGGCCTCCGGTTAATAGGTTAGTCCCAAAAATAATATAAAAGTGTAAAATAAATCCCAATAATGTCCAAAACAGAATATAATATAGCATGGAACAATCAAAAATTATAGATACGTTGGAGACGTATCAAGCATCCCCAAGCTTAATTCCTACTCGTCCTCGAGTAGGTAAATGATACAAACAAAAATTTTGATGTGGAATGCTACTTGGCATAAATTCAATGTAATTCTCTTAATTGTGATATGAATATTCAGATCCGAAAGATTCAAGACAAAAGTTTAATATTGACATAAAAATAATAATACTTCAAGCATACTAACTAAGCAATTATGTCTTCTCAAAATAACATGGCCAAAGAAAGTTATCCCTACAAAATCATATAGTCTGGCTATGCTCTATCTTCACCACACAAAGTATTTAAATCATGCACAACCCCGATGACAAGCCAAGCAATTGTTTCATACTTTTGGTGTTCTCAAACTTTTTTAATCTTCACGCAATACATGAGCATGAGCCATGGACATAGCACTATATGTGGAATAGAATGGTGATTGTGGAGAAAAAAAGGGGAGATAGTCTCACATCAACTAGGCTTATCAACGGGCTATGAAGATTCCCATTAATAGATATCAATGTGAGTGAGTAGGGATTGCCATGCAACAGATGCACTAGAGCTATAATTATATGAAAGCTCAACAAATGGAACTAAGTGGGTGTGCATCCAACTTGCTTGCTCACGAAGACCTAGGGCATTTTGAGGAAGCCCATCATTGGAATATACAAGCCAAGTTCTATAATGAAAAATTCCCACTAGCATATGAAAGTGATATCATAGGAGACTCTCTATCATGAAGATCATGGTGCTACTTTGAAGCACAAGTGTGGTAAAAGGATAGTAGCATTGTCCCTTCTCTCTTTTTCTCTCATTTTTTTATTTTGGCCTTTTCTCTTTTTTATGGCCTCTTTTTTTCTTTTTCTTTTCTATTTAGTCCGGAGTCTCATCCCGACTTGTGGGGGAATCATAGTCTCCATCATCCTTTCCTCACTTGGGACAATGCTCTAAAAATGATGATCATCACACTTTTATTTACTTACAACTCAACAATTACAACTCAATACTTAGAACAAAATATGACTCTATGTGAATGCCTCCGGCGGTATACCGGGATATGCAATGAATCAAGAGTGACATGTATGAAAGAATTATGAACGGTGGCTTTGCCACAAATACAATTTCAACTACATGATCATGCAAAGCAATATGACAATGATGGAGCGTCTCATAGTAAACAAAATAGTGGAAAGTTGCATGGCAATATATCTCGGAATGGCTATGGAAATGCCATGATATGTAGGTATGGTGGCTGTTTTGAGGAAGGTATATGGTGGGTGTATGATACCGGCGAAAAGTGCGCGATATTAGAGAGGCTAGCAATGGTGGAAGGGTGAGATTGTGTATAATCCATGGACTCAACATTAGTCATAAAGAACTCACATACTTATTGCAAAAATCTATTAGTTATCGAAACAAAGTATTACGCGCATGCTCCTAGGGGGATAGATTGGTAGGAAAAGACCATCGCTTGTCCCCGGCCGCCACTCATAAGGAAGACAATCAATAAATAAATCATGCTCCGACTTCATCACATAACGGTTCACCATATGTGCATGCTACGGGAATCACAAACTTCAACACAAGTATTCCACAAATTCAAAACTACTCAACTAGCATGACTCTAATATCACAATCTCCATGTCTCAAAACAATTATCAAGTATCAAACTTCTCATAGTATTCAACACACTCATAAGAATTTTTTTATTAATCTTGAATGCCTATCATAATTAAAGCAAATTACCACGCTGTTTTGTAGTACTCTAAAAAATAATCTAAGTGAAGCATGAGAGAACAATTGTTTCTATAAAACAAATCCACCAGAGTGCTCTAAAAGATATAAGTGAAGCACCAGAGCAAAAACTATATAGCTCGAAAGATATAAGTGAAGCACATAGAGTATTCTAATAATTTTCAAATCATGTAAGTCTCTCTCAAAAGGTGTGTACAGCAAAGATGATTGTGGTAAACTAAAAATCAAAGACTCAAATAATACAAGACGCTCCAAGCAAAACACATATCATGTGGTGAATAAAAATATAGCTCCAAGTAAAGTTACCGATAGATGAAGACGAAAGAGGGGATGCCTTCCGGGGCATCCCCAAGCTTAGGCTTTTGGGTGTCCTTGAATTTTACCTTGGGGTGCCATGGGAATCCCCAAGCTTAGGCTCTTGCCACTCCTTGTTCCATAATCCATCAAAACTTAACCCAAAACTTGGAAACTTCACAACACAACACTCAAAATAGAAAATCTCATGAGCTCCGTTAGCGAAAGAAAACAAAACACCACTTCAAGGTGCTGTAATGAACTCATTCTTTATTTATATTGGTGTTAAACCTACTGTATTCCAACTTCTCTATGGTTTATAAACTATTTTACTAGCCATAGATTCATCAAAATAAGCAAACAACACATCAAAAACAGAATCTGTCAAAAACAGAACAGTCTGTAGTAATCTGTAGCTAACGCAAACTTCTGGAACCCCAAAAATTCTAAAATAAATTTCTGGAAGTGAGGAATTTATATATTAATCATCTTCAAAAATAATTAACTAAATAGCACTTTCCAAATAAAAATAGCAGCAGTTCTCGTGAGCGCTAAAGTTTCTGTTTTTTACAGCAAGATCAAAAAGACTTTCCCCAAGTCTTCCCAACGGTTCTACTTGGCACAAACACTAATTAAACACAAAAAACACAACCAAAACAGAGGCTAGATAAATTATTTAATGCTAAACAGGAGCAAAAAGCAAGGAATAAAAATAAAATTGGGTTGCCTCCCAACAAGCGCTATCGTTTAACGCCCCTAGCTAGGCATAAAAGCGAAGATAGATCTAGGTATTGCCATCTTTGGTAGGCAATCCATAAGTGGCTCTCATGATAGATTCATATGGTAATTTAATTTTCTTTCTAGGGAAGTGTTCCATTACTTTCCTTAACGGAAATTTTAATCTAATATTCCCTTCCTTCATATCAATAATTACACCAATCGTTCTAAGGAAAGGTCTATCAAGAATAATAGGACATGAAGGATTGCAATCTATATCAAGAACAATAAAATCTACGGGCACATAATTCCTATTTGCAACAATAAGAACATCATTAATTCTTCTCATAGGTTTCTTAATGGTGGAATCCGCAAGGTGCAAGTTTAAAGAGCAATCATCAAAATCACGGAAATCTAGCAAATCACACAAAGTCTTTGGAATCGTGGAAACACTAGCACCCAAATCACACAAA
This sequence comes from Triticum urartu, assembly GCF_056163025.1. NCBI lineage: Eukaryota > Viridiplantae > Streptophyta > Magnoliopsida > Poales > Poaceae > Triticum > Triticum urartu. The sequence continues at coordinate 117,541,267 of NC_141875.1, read as the reverse complement.
GCATAACATTCATGATCTTTAATTTAATTTTAATAGTAGGTTCCCACTCATCATAATTTTTTCTAGGGATAGAAGCTTCCAACTCAAGTTTTTCTTCATAAGATTGCATTAAAGCATCAACGATATATTTGGTAAAGGCTTTATTTTGACTATAAGAATGTGGAGAATTTAGCACGGATTGCAACAAGGAAATACATTCTATAAAAGAGCAATTATCATAATTAAATTCCTTGAAATCCAAAATAGTGGGTTCATTGATATTTAAAGTTTTGATCTCTTCAATCCCACTTCTAACAATTTTAGCATCAAGATCTAAAGATTCTGAATTTTTTGAATGCCTTCTAGGTAAAGGTGGATCATATTCAGTCCCATCATTATCAAGATTCATATTGCAAAACAAAGATTTAATAGGGGAGACATCAATAACTTTTAGATCTTCATCTTTATTTTCCCAAAAAAATTCTGGCTTAGCAGCCATCTTATTAACTAAGGTGGCCTGCTTATTCAAAACTTCAGCTATTAACTTCTCAAGATGAGCAATCTGAGATTTCAAACCATCAAATTCTTTACACATATCATTGAGCTCTTTATTCATATAACCCATAAAGCTTTTTTGTTCTTTAAGCTCATTTCTAAGGAAATTATTATGCTCAAATTGTAAGACCATAAAACTCCTGACGTTGCTTTTGATCTCTTCTAACATTTTAAGGTGAAGATCACCAAATCTAGGTAGAGCCATCGTGACAGGTAAGCAATCCAACACACGAGCAAACAAGAAACGGGCAAAAAGAGGCGAATAGGGAAAGAGAAGGAAGACGGAGAGAGAGGGCAAATGAAACGGCAAGGGTGGAGTGGGGGAGAGGAAAACGAGAGGCAAATGGCAAATAATGTAATGCGGGAGATAAGGGTTTGTGATGGGTACTTGCTATGTTGACTTTTGCGCAGACTCCCCGGCAATGGCGCCATAAATCCTTCTTGCTACCTCTTGAGCACTGCGTTGGTTTTCCCTTGAAGAGGAAAGGGTGATGCAGCAAAGTAGCGTAAGTATTTCCCTTAGTTTTTGAGAACCAAGGTATCAATCCAGTAGGAGGCCACGGACGAGTCCCACGCACCTACACAAACAAATAAAATCCTCACAACCAACACAATAAAGGGCTTGTCAATCCTTCACGGTCACTTACGAAAGTGAGATCTGATAGACATGATAAGATAATATTTTTGGTATTTTTATGATAAAGATGCAAAGTAAATAAAGCGAAATAAAAAATGGCAAAAGAAATAGTTTGTTGATGGGAGATTAATATGATGGAAAATAGACCTCGGGGCCATAGGTTTCACTAGTGGCTTCTCTCGAGAGCATAAGTATTACGGTGGGTAAACAAATTACTGTTGAGCAATTGACATAATTGAGCATAGTTATGAGAATATCTAGGTATGATCATGTATATAGGCATCACGTCCAAGACAAGTAGACCGACTCCTGCCTGCATCTACTACTATTACTCCACACATCGATCGCTATCCAGCATGCATCTAGAGTATTAAGTTCAAAAGAACAGAGCAACGCTTTAAGTAAGATGACATGATGTAGAGGGATAAACTGATGCAATATGATATAAACCCCATCTTGTTATCCTCGATGGAAACAATACAATACGTGCCTTGCTACCCCTATTGTCACCAGGAAAGGACACCGCAAGATTGAACCCAAAGCTAAGCACTTCTCCCATTGCAAGAAAGATCAATCTAGTAGGCCAAACCAAACTGATAATTCGAAGAGACTTGCAAAGATAACCAATCATACATAAAAGAATTCAGAGAAGATTCAAATATTGTTCATAGATAAACTTGATCATAAACAATTCATCGGTCTCAACAAACACACCGCAAAAGAAGATTACATCGAATAAATCTCCACAAGAGAGGGGGAGAACATTGTATTGAGATCCAAAAAGAGAGAAGAAGCCATCTAGCTAATAACTTTGGACCCGAAGGTCTGAGGTAAACTACTCACACATCATCAGAGAGGCTATGGTGTTGATGTAGAAGCCCTCCATGTTCGATGCCCCCTCTGGCGGAGCTCCGGAAAAGGCCCCAAGATGGGATCTCACGGGTGCAGAAGGTTGCGGCGGTGGAATTAGGGTTTTGGCTCCGTATTTGGTAGTTTGGGGGTACGTAGGTATATATAGGAGGAAGAAGTACGTCGGTGGAGCAACGTGGGCCCCACGAGGGTGGAGGGTGCGCCTGGGGGGTAGGTGCGCCCCTACCTCGTGCCTTCCTGGTTGCTTTCTTGATGTAGTGTCCAAGTCCTCTGGATCACGTTCGTTCCAAAAATCACGTTCCCGAAGGTTCCGTTCCGTTTGGACTCCGTTTGATATTCTTTTTCTGCGAAACTCTGAAATAGGCAAAAAACAACAATTCTGGGTTGGGCCACCGGTTAATAGGTTAGTCCCAAAAATAATATAAAAGTGTATAATAAAGCCCAATAATGTCCAAAACAGAATATAGTATAGCATGGAACAATAAAAAATTATAGATACGTTGGAGACGTATCACAGAGCGACTGTCCGGCGGGCAGGAGTCAAGGTAGAAAGGGTGTCCGCATGAAAAATGGCTAAGGACCCAAAGCATGCACATAGTTCAGGCTGGCTTCCCGCCTCACCGACCGGCTGCTGAGCAGCCGGTCGGATGGTTTCTGTTTAATTTTCTAAAAAACTCTAAATGGCTAAGTACTTATCCTCCCAAAGCAGTCGAGTACTGAACCCAGCCACAGTCCGTAGAGCGGCAGCCTAGGGAGGGCGGCAAAGGAAAAAGCCAAGGAGAAAAAAGCAAGGAAAGACAGAACCCGGCAAACATATTTACATACCAAAAGGCCCTTGGCCAACATTCAACAGGAGTTTGAAATACACCCCGCGGGTGGAATTGTGCGAAATTAACAAAGTTTGCTAAGACTAATAGGCAGGTAAAAACAAAGATAACTTGCCGGCCTAGGGAGCGGCGGACGGGTTCGGCAGAACGGTGGAATCGGCGGTGCCGGTTCGTGGAGTGGCCGGCTGGTTGGTCTTCGCTTGGTCGCCCTGTGCAGCAGCCGGCTCGCTCGGGCATGGCTCGTTGCTGGAGGCACAGTCGAGCTGAGGCTGGCCATCCGCCCCGACCTCTGGTGCCTTCTCTTCACTTTCCTCCTCCTCCCCGCTTTCTCCCTCGTCGCTGGAGTCGATCACTTTGGCTGAGTCCTCGCCATCTTCCGGGTTCAGCCCGAACCACTCTTGCGGCACCTCGGTGCTGTTCTCAGCCAGCTCCGGGACGAAGACGTTGGTGTCGGTGTACTCGGTGATTGCCGCAGCTCACTGGACAAGTTCACGCTCCACCACCGCCTGCTCTTCTCGGGCTTCTAGTCGGAGCGTGGCCAACTGGGCTAGATCTAGCCCAGGGTACCACGCCTTGACGAATTCCAAGGCCCGGCGTGCCCCAGCCCCGGGCCGAGGAACCCTTCCAGGCCTCAAGGCGGCCGGCCGCCACCTCCAGCCAGTCGGCGGTCCAACTGGGTGTGCGTGGAGCCGGCATGCCTAGCCACAGGGCGGCGACCGCTTGTGCGCCAACATGCTGAAGACGGGGCGGCATCCGATGAGCCGGCCGAAGACGGGCCTGGATGCTGAGGAGCTGCTCGCTGAGGGTCCGAGGGGCGTTGGTAGCAATCTGTGCACCTTCCGCCCTCTGCTCTTCGCGATCAGCCTCGATGGCCTGGTTGGCAACGTCAGAATGACCAGGAAAGAAGTCTGCTCAAACGAAAAGCAAAAGAGCCAAAGTTAGAGACAAGAGGCCGGCTTGGTCAGCAGCCGACAGCTCGAAGAAGAAAAAAGAGGGAAGCTTACCGTCGACAATGTCCTCAATTTTGCCGAAGTCGGTGGTCAGCAAAGCCTCCTTGTCGGTCCAGGCGGAGCGTTCGGTCTCGAACTCAGCAAGGAGACTAGCCTCTTTGTCCTCCGCATCCTTCTGGGCCTTCTTGAGAAGCTCCACCTGCTCCGCCAGTTGCACGGCTAGCCGGTCACGCTCTTCGGCCAGCTTGCTGCAGTTCGCTTCCTTGGCAAGCAGCGCAGTGTTGGCCTCGCCCAGCTGCCGCTGTAGGGCGGCGTTGGCCTCTGCAAAAGTAGAAGAAGGAAGAGACATCAACAATCAACAAAAAGAACAGTTTCCTGGGAGATCCGGCCCGACTCTTCAGCAGTCGGCCCGAATCTCGGGGACTACAGCCCGCGGGTGCGCCAGCGCGCCCCCGCAGAGAAAGACAACAAGGACTTACTCCGGCTTTCTGATAGGTCGGTGGTCCGTTGAGTCAGCTCCTGGACCTTGGAGTTGAAGGCGGTTGCACGAAGGTTATGATAATCCTGCAGCAAAGAGATCAGACAATGTCAGCACTCGAAGCTTGCCAGTTAAAGTTCCGAGCCGCCTGCTCAGCAGCCGGCCTGAAACTCGGGGACTACACCCAGTGGGTGCGCTGGCGCGCCCACACAGAGAAGTATAAGAGTTATAGGAGTCAAAAATAAAGAACCAAGAAGCATACCCAGACGGCTGCTCGCGACTCCAGGAACTCCTGGTTGCACCACTTCAGGGCATTGGCTTCAGCTCGAAGCTTACTTTGGACGTCCAGGATTGCTTGGTTCAAGGGGGCCGTCCCGCCTCCTCGCACCCAGTCGACGGGCGCGGCGCTGGTCGCCTCGGCATCCAGGATCGATGAGCTCGCGGTGCCGACTTCCAGGGGCACGGTGCCGAGGCCGCCTTCGCAAACCGGCGACACGATGGTGTGCGGACCTCAGGAGTCGGGCCCGTCACCATCTCGCTGCCAGCTGGTGGCGCTGGTTGGTCGGTCGGCTGCGTGTCCTGCGCTCCTTCGGCTGGCGGTGCTGGAGGCACGACTACGTCCGGCATGGCGACGTCGCCGCCCTCCCTCTCCATGAACGGGTGGTCGTCGCCGGCACGGGTGCCGGCGCCATGATAACCCACAAGTATAGGGGATCGCAATAGTTTTCGAGGGTAGAGTATTCAACCCAAATTTATTGATTCGACACAAGGGGAGCGAAAGAATATTCTCAAGTATTAGCAGTTGAGTTGTCAATTCAATCACACCTGGGAACTTAATATCTGCAGCAAAGTATTTAGTAGCAAAGTAATATGATAGTAGTGGCAACGATAGCAAAAGTAACAGTAGCAAAAGTAATGTTTTTGGTATTTTGTAGTGATGATAACAATAGCAACGGAAAAGTAAATAAGCGGAGAACAATATATGGAAAGCTCGTAGGCAATGGATCGGTGATAGAGAATTATGCCGGATGCGGTTCATCATGTAACAGTCATAACCTAGGGTGACACAGAGCTAGCTCCAATTCATCAATGTAATGTAGGCATCTATTCCGAATATAGTCATACATGCTTGTGGAAAAGAACTTGCATGACATCTTTTGTCCTACCCTCCCGTGGCAGCGGGGTCCTAGCGGAAACTAAGGGATATTAAGGCCTCCTTTTAATAGAGTACCAGACCAAAGCATTAACACATAGTGAATACATGAACTCCTCAAACTACGGTCATCACCGGAAGTGGTCCCAATTATTGTCACTTCGGGGCTGCCGGATCATAACACATAGTAGGTGACTATAGACTTGCAAGATAGGATCAAGAACTCACATATATTCATGAAAACATAATAGGTTCAGATCTGAAATCATGGCACTCGGGCCCTAGTGACAAGCATTAAGCATAGCAAAGTCATAGCAACATCAATCTCAAAACATAGTGGATACTAGGGATCAAACCCTAACAAAACTAACTCAATTACATGATAAATCTCATCCAACCCATCACCGTCCAGCAAGCCTATGATGGAATTACTCACGCACGGCGGCGAGCATCATGAAATTGGTGATGGAGGACGGTTGATGATGACGATGGCGACGGATTCCCCTCTCCGGAGCCCCGAACGGACTCCAGATCAGCCTTCCCGAGAGAGTTTAGGGCTTGGCGGTGGCTCCGTATCGTAAAACGTGATGAGTCTTTCTCCTTGATTTTTTTCTCTTCGAACACGAATATATAGAGTTGGAGTTGAGGTCGGAGGAGCTCCAGGGGGCCCACGAGGTAGGGGGGCGCGCCCCCACCCTCGTGGCTAGGGTGTGGGCCCCCATGGTCTTGATCTTTTGCCAGTATTTTTTATTATTGCCAAAAATAATCTCCGTGAAGTTTCAGGTCATTCCGAGAACTTTTGTTTCTGCACATAAATAAAACCATGACAATTCTGCTGAAAACAACGTCAGTCTGGGTTAGTTCCATTCAAATCATGCAAGTTAGAGTCCAAAACAAGGGCAAAAGTGTGTGGAAAAGTAGATACGACGGAGACGTATCAACTCCCCAAAGCTTAAACCTTTGCTTGTCCTCAAGCAATCCAGTTGACAAACTGAAAGTGATAAAGAAAAACTTTTACAAACTCTGTTTGCTCTTGTTGTTGTAAATATGTAAAGCCAACATCCAGGTTTTCAGCAAAGATTATAAACTAACCATATTCACAATAACGCTTAGGTCTCATGTTTACTCATATCAATGGCATAATCAACTAGCGAGCAATAATAATAAATCTCGGGTGACAACACTTTCTCAAAACAATCATAATATGACATAACAAGATGGTATCTCGCTAGCCCTTTTTGAGACCGCAAAACATAAATGCAGATCACCTTTAAAGATCAAGGACTGACTAGGCATTGTAATTCATGGTAAAAGAGATCTAGTCAAGTCATACTCAATGCAAACTAACAATAATGAATGCAAATGACAGTGGTGCTCTCCAACTGGTGCTTTTTAATAAGAGGATGATGACTCAACTTGAAAGTAAATAGATAGGCCCTTCGTAGAGGGAAGCAGGGATTTGTAGAGGTGCCAGAGCTCGGTTTTGAAATAGAGATGAATAATATTTTGAGCGGTATAATTTCATTGTCAACATAACAACCAAGAGATGGCGATATCTTCCATGCTACATAGGCGGTTCCCAAACAGAATGGTAAAGTTTATACTCCCCCTCCACCAACAAGCATCAATCCATGGCTTGCTCGAAACATCGAGTGCCTCCAACCAACAAGAGTCTCAGGGCGAGTTTTTTTGCAATTATTTTGATTTGATTTGCATAAAGCATGGGACTGGGCATCCCGGTGACCAGCCACTTTCTCGTGTGTGAGGAGCGGAGTCCACTCCTCTTGAGAATAACCCGCCTAACATGGAAGATACGGACAACCTTAGTTGATACATGAGCTATTCGAGCATACAAAACAGAATGTTTATTTGAAGGTTTAGAGTTTGGCACATACAAATTTACTTGGAACGGCAGGTAGATACCGTATATAGGTAGGTATGGTGGACTCATATGGAATAACTTTGGGGTTTATGGGATTGGATGCACAAGCAGTATTCCCACTTAGTACAGGTGAAGGCTAGCAAAAGACTGGGAAGCGACCAGCTAGAGAGCGACAACAGTCATGAACATGCATTAAAGTTAATGAACATTGAGTGCAAGCATGAGTAGGATATAATCCACCATGAACATAAATATCGGGAAGGCTATGTTGATTGTGTTTCAACTAGATGCATGAACATGTGCCAAGTCAAGTCACTTAGATCATTCAGAGGAGGATACTACCCTATCATACCACATCACAACCATTTTAATAGCATGTTGGCACGCAAGGTAAACCATTATAAGCTCCTAGCTAATTAAGCATGACATAAGAAACTATGATCTCTAATTGTCATCGCAAACATGATTATTCATAATAGGCTGAATCAGGAACGATGAACTAATCATATTTACAAAAACAAGAGAGGTCGAGTTCATACCAACTTCTCCCATCTCAATCAGTCAATCATATATCGTCATAATTGCCTTTCACTTGCACAGCCGAATGATGTGAATAATAATAATAGTGCGCGTGCATTGGACTAAGCTGGAATCTGCAAGCATTCAATAAACAAGAGAAGACAAGGCAATATGGGCTCTTTTGTCAGATCAACAATAATGCATATAAGAGCCACTTTAACAATTTAATAATGGTCTTCTCCTATCGACCCCCAAAGAAAAGAAATAAAAATATTTACACGGGAAATCTCCCAACAAGAAAAAATAAGAACATAAATTCTTTTTGGGTTTTCTTTTTAATTACTACTACAAGCATGGAAAGTAAACTAATTAAAAGCTATAACTAATTTTTTGTTTTGTTTTTCTTAAGGTTTATTAAACACACAAGAAGAAAGCAATAAAAAGGAAATAAACTAGCAAACTAGCATGGATAATACAGTGAAAAAGTATGAGCACCGACATCTAGCAATAAGTGTGTGAACATGAATGTAATGTCGGTGAGAAATACGTACTCCCCAAGCTTAGGCTTTTGGTCTAAGTTGGTCTAATGCCACGGATGGCCTGGCGGATATCCAAAGTTGTAGTTGGGGTCGTACTGAGATGTAGCAGTCATTGCATCATGGGATGTAGCTTGGAGGCGAGCTATCTCAGCCCTCCTCTTATACTCTTCCGCCTCCTCTCTAGTTATAAAATATCTCCCTTTTGCCTGAAAAATCAAAGAAAGTAGAAGCAAGGAGAGCGACGTGATATGTGCGTCGTCTGTCAAAGATTAGTCGGTACTGGAGGAACTGATCGTTCCTCTCAACAAACTGATGACGAACCATAGCCTCATAATCCAAATAAGTAGGAGGCAACTCAATATCATCTTCATGTATGGTTATACCAAGAAAATTAGCTATGCGGGTTGCATAAATTCCACCAAAGAAATCTCCATTAAATCTATTAAGATGCACCCTACGTGCAACAATGGCTCCCAAATTATAAGATTTATCTCCTAATACAACACTCCTAAGAATACTAAGGTCGGGGACAGACATGTGACATGCTTCATCTTTACCATTAATGCATCTACCTATGAAGAGAGCAAAATAATGTATAGCAGGAAAATGAATGCTCCCTATGGTAGCTTGTGCTATATCTCTAGATTCCCCCACAGTTATACTAGCAAGAAAATCTCTAAATTCAGATTTGCGAGGTTCACTAGCACTCCCCCATTGTGGAAGTTTGCAAGTAGTGGTAAAGTCCTCTAAGTCCATGGTATAAGAATTTTCATAAAGATCAAACAGGACAGTTTGAGAATTGCGTGAAGATGAAAATTCAAACCTCCTCACAAAGGAACTAGTGAGATAGTGGTACTGATGGCACTTTTCTGCCTCGAAGCTCACAAGATCAGCCTTACGCAAATATGCGTTAAATTCTTCCTTAATTCCTGCTCGATCCATGAAGTCCTCTAAAGGCCATTCACAAGACCGCACTGGAGCGTCCCTTGGTGGCTCATCATCAGCATCACGCATTGCAAGCCTGGGTCCTTGTTTCCTTGAAGAACCACCTTGGTACATTTTCCTAAACATATTTCTTCCTCTGAAAAATTTCTGAAATTTTTAGTAACTTCAAAATAAAAGTGAACCAAACTCAACAAAATTGATAGCAACTACTCCTACAAGTGCCTAGAGCCTATATCATGCATCAAAACTACTTGGAACCATATACATTTGACATGCAAGCTTAAGAACAAGGTCACCTAAGCAACAAAAATTTGCAATGAATAAAGCACTAGAACAAAAACTAATTGGACCAATGGAGGAGTCACATACCAAGGAACAATCCCCCAAAGCAGTTTTGTGAGACGTGCTTTGAGCAAGGAGATAGAAAATCGCAGCAAAATGAGCTAGAACTCATGCTTGAGCTGGATAATGGTGTTTGTGGGAGGAAGGAGTGTGTGGGTGCAGGAATAAGTGGGGAAGGGCCACCATGGGCCCACGAGGCAGGGGGACGCGCCCAGGGGGTAGGGCGCACCCTCCACCCTCGTGGCCAGGTGGATGCCCCCCTGCTGTGTTCTCAGTGCCAAATATTCTCAAATATTTCAGAAAAAATCATATTTAAATTTCAGGGCATTTGGAGAACTTTTATTTTCAGGGTATTTTTATATTGCACGGATAATTCAGATAACAGACAGAAAATACTATTTTTGCTTTATTTAATATAAATAACAGAAAGTAAAAAGAGGGTACAGTGAGTTCTGTCTTCTAAATTCATCCATCTCATGCTCATCAAAAGGAATCCACTAACAAGGTTGACCAAGTCTTGTTAACAAACTCATTCCGAATAACATGGAACCGGAGAATTTTCGAATAATACTAGGTTACCTCAACGGGGATATGCACATCCCCAACAATAAGAATATCATATTTCTTCTTGACAGTAGGAAGATGAAATTCAAAACCTCCAAAAATAATCGATGGAATTTTTCCAATAGAATTGATACTATGGACTTGAGGTTGTTTCCTCGGAAAGTGTACTGTATGCTCATTACCATTAACATGAAAAGTGACATTGCCTTTGGTGCAATCAATAACAGCCCCTGCAGTATTCAAAAAGGGTCTTCCAAGAATAATAGACATACTATCGTCCTCGGGAATATCAAGAATAACAAAGTCCGTTAAAATAGTAATGTTTGCAACCACAATGGGCACATCCTCACAAATACCGACAGGTATAGCAGTTGATTTATCAGCCATTTGCAAAGATATTTCAGTAGGTGTCAACTTATTCAAATCAAGTCTACGATATAAAGAGAGAGGCATAACACTAACACCGGCTCCAAGATCACATAAAGCAGTTTTAACATAGTTTCTTTTAATGGAGCATGGTATAGTTGGTACTCCGGAATCTCCTAGTTTCTTAGGTATTCCACCTTTAAAAGTATAATTAGCAAGCATGGTGGAAATTTCATCTTCCGGTATCTTTCTTTTATTAGTAATAATATCTTTTATGTACTTAGCATAAGGATTCATTTTGAGCATATCAGTCAAATGCATACGCAAAAAGATAGGTCTAATCATTTCAGCAAAGCGCTCAAAATCCTCATCATCCTTTTTCTTGGATGGCTTAGGAGGAAAAGGCATGGGTTTCTGAACCCATGGTTCTCTTTCTTTACCATGTTTCCTAGCAACAAAGTCTCTCTTATCATAACGTTGATTCTTTGATTGTGGGTTATCAAGATCAACAGCAGGTTCAATTTCTATATCATTGTCATTGCTAGGTTGAGCATCATCATTAACATTATCACTAGTTTCAGGTTCATTACCAGATTGTGTTTCAGCATCAGAAATAGAAATATCATTTCGATTCTCAGGTGTTTCAGCAATAGGTTCACTAGAAGCATGCAAAGTCCTATCATTTTTCTTTTTCTTCCTTTTAGAAGGACTAGGTGCATCTATATTATTTCTCTGAGAATCTTGCTCAATTCTCTTAGGGTGGCCTTCGGGATACAAAGGTTCCTGAGTCAATTTACCAGTTCTAGTAGCCACTCTAACAGCATAGTCCTTATTCTTACTATTCAGTTCATTGAGCAAATCATTTTGAGCTTTAAGTACTTGTTCTACTTGAGTGGTAACCATAGAAGCATGTTTACTAATAAGTTTAAGTTCACCTTTGACATTAGCCATATAATCACCCAAGTGTTCAAGCATATCAGCACTGCGTTTTAATTCTCTACCAAAGTAAGCATTGAAGTCTTCTTGCTTAACCATAAATTTATCAAACTCATCTAAGCATGGGCTAGCAAACTTAGTAAATGGGATTTCAGCTTTATCATATCTATAGAGAGCATTTTCCTCTACTACCTGTGTCGGGTTATAAAGACCATGTGTTTCTTCAATAGGTGGTAAATTAAGTCCATGTATTTCTTCAATTGGAGGTAAATTCTTAACATCTTGAGCTTTAATACCCTTTTCTTTCATGGTTTTCTTTGCCTCTTGCATATCTTCAGGACTGAGAAATAGAACGCCCCTTTTCTTCGGAGTTGGTTTAGGAATAGGATCATGAGTTGGCTCAGGAAGTGTCCAATTATTTTCATTTGTCAACATATTATTCAATAAAATTTCAGCTTCATCCGGTGTTCTTTCCCTGAAAACAGAACCAGCACAACTATCCAGGTAATCTTTGGAAGCATCAGTTAGTTCATTATAAAATATATCAAGTATTTCATTTTTCTTAAGAGGATGATCAGGCAAAGCATTAAGTAATTGTAGAAGCCTCCCCCAAGCTTGTGGGAGACTCTCTTCTTCAATTTGCACAAAATTATATATATCCCTTAAGGCAGCTTGTTTCTTATGAGCAGGGAAATATTTAGCAGAGAAGTGATAAATCATATCCTGGGGACTACGCACACAACCATGATCAAGAGAATTAAACCATATCTTAGCATCACCCTTTAATGAGAACGGAAATATTTTAAGGATATAAAAGTAGTGAGTTGTCTCATCATTAGTGAATAGGGTAGCAATATCATTTAATTTAGTAAGATGTGCCACAACAGTTTCAGATTCATAGCCATAAAAAGGATCAGATTCAACCAAAGTAATTATATCAGGATCAATAGAGAATTCATAATCCTTATTAGTAACAAAGATAGGTGAAGTAGCATAAGCAGGATCATATTTCATTCTAGCATTCAAAGTTTTTTGTTTAAGCTTAGCTAATAATTTCTTAAGATCACTTCTATCATTGCAAGCAAGAAAGTCTCTTTTAGTTTCTTCATCCATAACATAGCTCTCAGGCACAACAGGTAATTCATATTTATTAGGAGAGCCTTCATAATCACTTTCATTAGTATTATCAGTTTCAATAATTTCATTCTCTCTAGCCCTAGCGAGTTGTTCATCAAGAAATTCACCAAGTGGCACAGTTGTATCAAGCATAGAAGTAGTTTCATCATAAGTATCATGCGTAGCAGAAGTGGCATCATCAATAATATGCGACATAACAGAATTAATAACAGAAGCAGGTTTAGGTGTCGCAAGCTTACTCAAAACAGAAGGTGAATCAAGTGCAGAGCTAGATGGCAGTTCCTTACCTCCCCTCGTAGTTGAGGGATAAATCTTGGTTTTTGGATATCTCAAGTTCTTCATAATGATAAGCAGATATAAATCCCAAGTGACACAAAGAATAGAGCTATGCTCCCCGGCAACGGCTCCAGAAAATAGTCTTGATAACCCACAAGTATAGGGGATCGCAACAGTTTTCGAGGGTAGAGTATTCAACCCAAATTTATTGATTCGACACAAGGGGAGCCAAAGAATATTCTCAAGTATTAGCAGCTGAGTTGTCAATTCAACCACACCTGGGAACTTAATATCTGCAGCAAAGTATTTAGTAGCAAAGTAATATGATAGTAGTGGTAACGATAGCAAAAGTAACGGTAGCAAAAGTAATGTTTTTGGTATTTTGTAGTGATGATAACAATAGCAACGGAAAAGTAAATAAGCGAAGAACAATATATGGAATGCTCATAGGCAATGGATCAATGATAGAGAATTATGCCAGATGCGGTTCATCATGTAACAGTCATAACCTAGGGTGACACGGAACTAGCTCCAATTCATCAATGTAATGTAGGCATCTATTCCGAATATAGTCATACATGCTTGTGGAAAAGAACTTGCATGACATCTTTTGTCCTACCCTCCCGTAGCAGCGGGGTCCTAGGGAAACTAAGGGATATTAAGGCCTCCTTTTAATAGAGTACCGGACCAAAGCATTAACACACAGTGAATACATGAACTCCTCAAACTACGGTCATCACCGGAAGTGGTCCCGATTATTGTCACTTCAGGGCTGCCGGATCATAACACATAGTAGGTGACTATAGACTTGCAAGATAGGATCAAGAACTCACATATATTCATGAAAACATAATAGGTTCAGATCTGAAATCATGGCACTCGGGCCCTAGTGACAAGCATTAAGCATAGCAAAATCATAGCAACATCAATCTCAGAACATAGTGGATACTAGGGATCAAACCCTAACAAAACTAACTCGACTACATGATAAATCTCATCCAACCCATCACCGTCCAGCAAGCCTACGATGGAATTACTCACGCACGACGGTGAGCATCATGAAATTAGTTATGGAGGATGGTTGATGATGACGATGGTGACGGATTCCCCTCTCCGGAGCCCCGAACGGACTCCAGATCAGCCTTCCCGAGAGAGTTTAGGGCTTGGAGGCGGCTCCGTATCGTAAAACGCGATGAATCTTTCTCCTTGATTTTTTTCTCTTCGAACACGAATATATAGAGTTGGAGTTGAGGTCGGAGGAGCTCCAGGGGTCCCATGAGGTAGGGGGGCGTGCCCCCACCCTCCTGGCTAGGGTGTGGGCCCCCTGGTCTTGATCTTTTGCCAGTATTTTTTATTATTTCCAAAAATAATCTCTGTGAAGTTTCAGGTCATTCCGAGAACTTTTGTTTCTGCACATAAATAACACCATGGCAATTCTGCTGAAAACAGCGTGAGTCCGGGCTAGTTCCATTCAAATCATGCAAGTTAGAGTCCAAAACAAGGGCAAAAGTGTTTGGAAAAGTAGATACGACGGAGATGTATTACGCCACAAATTCTGGCGGTGGCGGTGCGGAGTTCAAAGGAACGACGAAGACCGGCTCCTGGCGGCGCACGGCTTCCTCAAGCCGTTTCTTCACGGCGGCGTCGGCCTCGGCTTCCGCCAACTTCTTCAAAGCGGCGGCTTCCGCCTTGTCCGCCTCCGCCTTCTCCCGGCGGGCGGCTTCCTGCTCCTCGCGCACCTCCCGTGCGTTTCGCTCCCGCGCCTCCCGGAGGTCGGCGGACGGATCGATTCGCCGGGTTGTGGTGGAGGTCTCCGCCGACCCAAAGATGGAGGCGGCGGCTAACTTCTCAAAAGAGAGTGGGGCCCTAAATCAAGAAAGATGCAGAGAGAAATCTCAGAAGGAATCGACGAGAAAGAAGAACACAAGGAAAAGATACTTACGCCGACACCGTAGGAGGCGCCTTTGGGAGCTTCTGGTACTTGGCCGCCTTCGCCGCGGCCTCTTTTCGCCTGGTCGCGGCGGTCGGATTCTTGGCTTTCTTAGGCACGCTGCCGAACAAGGCAGCGCCTTGCTTACGCTTACGCGTGCCGCCTCGGGCGGTCGGCTCGACGGAGGGGCCCGCGTCTACCCTGCCAGCACCCCGCGCAGGGCCGGGCTCGTCTTCCTCCTCATCATCGTCAGGCCAAGTCTCGATGCCGCCTTCTTCGAAGCCGCCTGCTTCATAGACGCCGCCTGTCGCGGTATCCTCCAAGGCGGCCGCCCCCAAGTCGCTGTCGTCCACGTCGCTCACCGCCCGGTCCGGCTCATAGTCGCCATCTGCCCCTATGATGGCTGCCGTCGATTCCGACATGTAGATCTATTTCAAGTGGGGAGAGGTCAGCTGGCCAAGACCAAGTTCAAGGCCAAGACGAGTATCAAAAAGAAAGAATTGGAAAACTTACCGCAGGAGGCGGGTCAGCGCGGGAATATGGCCGCTTGCCGAAGTGCCAAGACCCCTCCAGCTTGAAGCCGGAGATCTCGTTCATCAAGTTTGCAACCTCGGCAGCCGGCATCTCCTTGGTACTCAGCCGGCACGGGTCGCGATGCCCGCTCATCCGGCTGATCAGGTGAGGCTGGCCTTGGAGCGGGAGAACCCGGCGCACGACGAAGGCAACCAACAAGTCGGACGCCCTGAGGCCTTCAGTGTTGGTTAGCTCCCGGAGTCGTTGGATGGCGGCGGCGCCGTCTGCTGATACCGGTTTCGGCTTGTAGCCCCAGCTGGCCCGAGGCTCAGCCGGCGGGCCGGCTTCATAAGCCGGCAAGTTGATGAAGTCGGCGGCTGGGTCCACATTCTCCACGTAGAAGTAAGATTGCTGCCACATCTTGACCGATTGCGGCAGCTTGATGGTGGGGAAGACGTTCTTCGGTGACGGCTGGCGAACCGCGATGAAGGCACCACACTGGGCAGCCACCTCCCGAACGGAGGTGCCCAACTTGGTGTAGAAGAATGCTCCCCACAGCTCGATGGTGGGGAGGATGCCCAGATAGCCCTCGCACATCGTGACGAAGGCGGCGAGGAGCATAACGGTGTTGGGCGTGAGGTGATGAGGCTAGAGGTGATAAAACTCTAGGAACGAGCGGAGGAAGCCGCTCACCGGCAGGCCGAAGCCACCGGTGAAGTGCGAGCGGAAGACGACCGCTCGCCCTCCCCCGGCACCGGTGAGATCTCTCCCTCCGGCGGCACGTGCGCCTTCACGTGGCCCGCACCGGGGAGACGCCGTGTCTCGCGGAGGAAAGTGATATGGTCTTCATTGACATTTGACCCATCCCAGTCTCCTCCTCACTCGCGTGCCATGGAGAAGCTCGACGAAGAAAACGGCACGGCAAGGAGCAGAGAATGGGGCGGAGCCCAGAGGGCTTGGGGCGGACGATCTCGACGGAAACGAGCGGCGACGGCGCTCCGGCGTGGCTCGGGGGCACTGCGACAGGAAGAAGAAGGGGGAGGCAAGAGCAGGGTGAGGGGGCGCGCGTGCTCCACCGCTCCCTCTCCCCCCTACTTATAGCCTGCGGGCTATGAAGCCGAGGGGGCGGGCGTGGGATCGTGGGATTAGCTGTGCCCACGACCCCACGTTCCCACCTTTATCACGCGGGTTACTGCGCGCAGCAACTCCGCGGGGAAACTCTACCGCCCGCCTCGGCCGCAGCGGATCCGCTCGCGTGCCGAGGCTCGGTGGTGGCGGGCCCAGCCTGCAATCGCGTCCCATCACGCGCATGGGCTCGCAGGCTGGCCCAGCTGGCTGACACCACGTGGCGCGCCGGCGACGAGCGGCGGGCCAGGAAGCTTAGCTAGCATGCCACCCAGTTCCTGCCGTAATGTTCGAAGTTTCAGACAAATCCGACTGGTTGTGGCCGACTCCTATCGGCTGACTCGCCAGGAGTCGGATGAAGCTTCCTTCCAGAGCGCCCGAAGGGGGAAACTGTTGAGGCCCCTCGGCTCTTCAGCCGCGGCTCCTCACCAGCTTCGGGGACTACTGTCGGAGTAATGGGCCACGGGTAGCCTAGCCCGAGTCCCAGGACCTTTCAAGACATTGGGCTGGTTGCATCCCTCAAGACGTCAAAATGAAGCGCCGCCTTCTGGTGGCCGGCTGGCTGAACGTCTGACTGCCAGAAGACGACCAAGCTCAGGAAGGCGGCTCCAAGACGGGCCAACTCCTGGCAGGCGGCCTCCAGAGAGGCTAGCTCCCAGCAGTCGGCCCACGGTGCCCTCAAAGTTTGCACCCCATTAAGAAGACAAGACGGGTGAGGCTATAGTGTAGCCCATCACCCCCGTACCCTGGGCCGGGCATGGCCACAGTGCTCCGTACAGGCGGAGATCTCCGCCCGGCGCGACACTATTGTCACTCCACCCTTGACATCACTCCTGTCAGGCGAAGCCCTGCTCCGACGACCGCCTATCTTTACAGCCTGAAGACGACGGGCCCTACCGGTCAGCGAGGGCCCAGAAGATGGCGGGAGCCTCACCAGTCGGACCAGGGGAAGGCCGCCTTCTAGCAGGCGGCCCGTTCCTTCCTCGGGGCCCACGCGCCATTAACCAGATGAGACTCGGAGTGGCTACAGTGATCTCCCACCAGGTGGCGGGACTGTAGCCACGCTCCCTTGACCAAGCAAGCGTCATTAGCATCACGGCTACAGTAATCGGCAGCCGGCAAGACCCGCGAGCGGCAGGAGCGGCCTGTCGGCTCCGTACCAGACCAGTCGGCGGGCCCCAGCAGCCGGCGGAGAAGCCGGCGACCAGATAGACTGGTAGTCGGGTCCTACACCCGGCCAGATTACCATTCTACCCTTGGGGGGTAGGCCTATATAAACCCCCCAGGGCACCCATGCAAAGGGTTCGAACCTGTTAGGATTAGACTCACCCCTAGGGGGAGAGGAGAGCAAGCCCTGCCTTCTTCTATGTCTAGCATACAGCTCGAGGAGCACGACTGTATTCACTAGTGCCTTAGTGACCATGCAGAGATCCCGCAGAGCAGGACTAGGGGTGTTATCTCCTAGGAGAGCCCCGGACCTGGGTAAAGTACGCCGGCGTTCGTGTCTACGCCTCATCCCGCTTCCAGGCACCGGCGACATTCTACTCGCTCCCACCATGATAAGCCATCCGTTGGCATATGTCGCACCCAACCCCCGACAAGTCATCTAGATCGGTGTAAAAAGCTTGCATCGATGTAACTCTTTACGACGAACTTTTTATCACCCCCATAACCAAGAAATATTTCCTTAGCCCTCTAAGGATACTTTTGACCACTGTCCAGTGATCTACTCCTAGATCACTATTGTACTCCCTTGCCAAAATCATGCTAAGGTATACAATAGGTCTAGTACACAGCATAGCATACTTTATATAACCTATGACCGAGGCATAGGGAATGATTTTCATTCTCTTTTTATTTTCTGCCGTGGCCAGGTTTTGAGTCTTTACTCAATTTCACACCTTACAACTCAGGCAAGAACTCCTTCTTTGACCGATCCATTTTAAACTCCAACTATCAAGGTATGTACTCATCGAAAGTCTTATCAAGCGTCTTGATCTATCTTTATAGATCTTGATGCCCAATATGTAATTAGCTTTACAGGTAATTCTTTCTTTGAAAAACTCCTTTCAAATTCTCGTTTATGCTTTCCAGAAAATTCTACATCATTTCCGATCAACAATATGTCATTCACATATACTTATCAGAAAGGCTGTAGTGCTCCCACTCACTTTGTTGTAAATACAGGCTTCACCGCAAGTTTGTATAAAACTATATGCTTTGATCAACTCATCAAAGCGTATATTCCAACTCCGAGATGCTTGCACCAGTCCATAGATGGATCGCTGGAGCTTGCACACTTTGTTAACACCTTTAGGATTGACAAAACCTTCTGGTTGCATCATATACAACTCTTTTTTAATAAATCCACTAAGGAATGTAGTTTTGATATCCATTTGCAAAATTTCATAAAATGCGACAACTGCTAACATGATTCGGATAGACTTTTAAGCATCGATACGAGTGAGAAAATCTCATTGTAGTCAACACCTTGAACTTGTCGAAAACCTTTTGCAACAATTCAAGCTTTGTAGATAGTGACACTACTATCAGCGTCCGTCTTCCTCTTGAAGATCCATTTATTCTCAATGGCTCACCGATCATCGGGCAAGTCAATCAAAGTCCACACTTTGTTCTCATACATGGATCCCATCTCAGATTTCATGGCTTCAATCCATTTCGCGGAATCTGGGCTCATTATCGCTTCCTCATAGTTCGTAGGTTCGTCATGGTCAAGTAACATGATCTCTAGAACAAGATTACCGTACCAATCTGGTGCGGATCGTACTCTGGTTAACCTACGACATTCGGTAGTAACTTGATCTAAAGTTTCATGATCATCATCATTAGCTTCCTCACTAATTGGTGTAGGAATCACTAGAACTGATTTCTGTGATGGACTACTTTCCAATTTGGGAGAAGGTACATGATACGTCTCCATCGTATCTATAATTTTTGATTGTTCCATGCCAATATTATACAACTTTCATATACTTTTGGCAACTTTCTATACTATTTTTGGGACAAACATATTGAACCAATGCCCAGTGCCAATTTGTCGGTGTTCTGGGAACGAGGGTCCCTAGACTTGCCTTCCTGCGGCCCACGGCGTGGCTTTGTTGGCAGACATGTACGTCCCATCTTCATCAACAAGGAATCAATACCCTCGCGAGGGGCCAAGCCTCGCGAGGCGGACGACACAAGACTTCCTCAGGAGCGGCCTCACCAGGCTGGCTCGCGAGGGACGGGGAGTTCAAGGCCGGGCAAACCTCGCGAGGTTCTCGTGACGTAAGCCATGGCGATCGAGACCAGGCGGGTGCCAGCGCACGCAACATCCTTGTTTCCTCTTTGGTGCTAAGGGGGCAAGCGTAGGCGCGGAGTACCGAGGCATCAAGAAATGGTTTCCATATTGGTGCAATGAGACCAAGACTAGAAGGACGGCAAGACGAAGGTCACCATGGAGCCCAAGACGGCGTCACCACCACAACCTTTGGCAGGCGAAGACCACCTTTTGTCAGGATAGCTTGTACTAGCTGTCCCCTTTCAAATTGGCCGTTGTTGGCTCCCTTCCCGCTCAATATTTGGGGAGAGGACCAGGGCCTCTATAAATAGGACTAGCCACCACCATAGGCAGGGACGGATCATTAAGGTCATCCTCAACCACACAAGTTCACCAAGCACAAGAACACCTCGACCTCAGGAGTCTGTTCTTTCCATTGTACTGTTCGTCATCAGCCTAAGAGGCAATCCACCACCACCACACTTGAGTAGGGTATTACACCACAACGGTGGCCTGAACCAGTATAAATCTTGCGTCCTTTGTGTTGTGACTTCGTCGAGTTAGTTCGTGAGATCTTTGCTAAGTTAGTATGTGGAACGATAGGGGGAGATCTTCGCGCGCACCCCAGTGTTCGAACCTTAAGGGTTTTGCCGGAACCCATGATCCGACATTTGGCGTGCCAGGTAGGGGTGCACCGAAGTCTTCCTTTCGTCGGCTCGCGCTCCACCATCTCCACGCCCGCTCCCCATGGCGGACACCCCTCCATCTGGATCTACCGGTGCCCACGGCAGTGCTCGGAGGCTCCGAGCCCTTGCCCCCGCCTTGCGGCAGGTGCAGTGGCCACCCAAGTTCAAGCCGAAGACGCTGCCGTGCTACGACGGCGTGGCGGACTGATGACCCACAAGTATAGGGGATCTATCGTAGTCCTTTCGATAAGTAAGAGTGTCGAACCCAATGAGAGCAGAAGGAAATGATACGCGGTTTCCAACAAGGTATTCTCTGCAAGTACTGAAATAAGTGGTAACAGATAGTTTTGTGATAAGATAATTTGTAACGAGCAACAAGTAACAAAAGTAAATAAGGTGCAGCAAGGTGGCGCAATCCTTTTTGTAGCAAAGGACAAGCCTGGACAAACTCTTATATGATGTAAAGCACTCCCGAGGACACATGGGAATATCGTCAAGCTAGTTTTCATCACGTTCATATGATTCGCGTTCGATACTTTGATAATTTGGTATGTGGGTGGACCGGTGCTTGGGTGCTGCCCTTACTTGGACAAGCATCCCACTTATGATTAACCTCTATTGCAAGCATCCACAACTACAACAAAAGTATTAAGGTAAACCTAACCACAACATGAAAAATATGGATCCAAATCAACCCCTTACGAAGCAACGCATAAACTAGGGTTTAAGCTTCTGTCACTCTAGAAACCCATCTTCTACTTATTACTTCCCAATGCCTTCCTCTAGGCCCAAATAATGGTGAAGTGTCATGTAGTCGACGTTCACATAACACCACTAGAGGAGAGACAACATACATCTCATCAAAATATCAAACGAATACCAAATTCACATGACTACTAATAGCAAGACTTCTCCCATGTCCTCAGGAACAAAAGTAACTACTCACAAAGCATAAACATGTTCATAATCAGAGAGGTATTAATATGCATATAGGATCTGAACATATGATCTTCCACCAATTAAACCAACTAGCATCAACTACAAGGAGTTATTAACACTACTAGCAACCTACTAGCACCAATCCCGGACTTGGAGACAAGAATTGGATACAAGAGATGAACTAGGGTTTTGAGATGAGATGGCGCTGATGAAGATGTTGATGGAGATTGCCCTCTCCCGATGAGAGGAGCGTTGGGGATGACGATGTCGATGATTTCCCCCTCTGGGAGGGAAGTTTCCCCGGTAGAACAGCTCCGCCCCGCTAGAGCCCTAGATTGGTTCCGCCAAGGTTCCGCCTCGTGGCAGCAGAGTTTCGTCCAAGAAGATGGCTTATGATTTTTTTCCCATCGAAAGACTCCATATAGCAGAAGATGGCCACCGGAGGGCCACCAGGGGGCCCATGAGGTAGGGGGGCGCGCCCAGGGGGTAGGGCGCGCCCCCACCCTCGTGGGCAGGGTGTGGCCCCCCTAGTGAAGTTCTTGCTCTCAGTATTTTTTATATATTTGGAAAACATCTTCCGTGAAGTTTCAGGACTTTTGGAGTTGTGCAAAATAGGTCTCTAATATTTGCTCCTTTTCCAGCCCAGAATCCCAGCTGCCGGCATTCTCCCTCTTTATGTAAACCTTGTAAAATAAGAGAGAATAGGCATAAGTATTGTGACATAATGTGTAATAACAGCCCATAATGCAATAAATATAGATATAAAAGCATGATGCAAAATGGACGTATCAACTCCCCCAAGCTTAGACCTCGCTTGTCCTCAAGCGAAAAGCCGAAATCGAAAAATATGTCCACATGTTTAGAGATAGAGGTGTCGATAAAAATAAAATACGGACATGAGGGCATCATGATCATTCTTAGAACAACAACTTATATAATTCTTGTCATATAATCTCTAATGCTAGAGTAATAATTCAATCACAATATCAAGTATGAATCTTAAACTTCATCAAAAACTAACAAACTACAATCTCAGTCATTGAAGCAATTGCAATTTATCATAACATAGGAAAGAGTCAACGTATAAGAGCTTTTCAGCAAGTCCACATACTCAACTATCATATAATCTTTCACAATTGCTGACACTCACGCAATACTCATGGGTATGGAGTTTTAATCGGACACAGAGAGAGATAGGGGCTTATAGTTTTGCCTCCCAGCGTTTTACCTCAAGGGTAATGTCAATAGTAATAGTTCATGAAAACTCACATCCAATTAGCCATATATACCAGGATCTTTCCAACATATTGTGCTTGCCAAAGGATAAAGTGTAAAAAGGAAGGGTGAAAATCACCATGATTCTTATGCAATGTAGGAGATAAAAGTAAAAGATAGGCCCTTCGCAGAGGGAAGCAGAGGTTGTCATGCACTTTTATGGTTGGATGCACAAAATCTTAATGCGAACGAACGTCACTTTATATTGCCACTTGTGATATGGACCTTTATTATGCAGTCTGTCGCTTTTATTACTTCCATATCACATGATCGTATAAAGCTTATTTCCTCCACACCAATCAATCATACATATTTAGAGAGCAATTTTTATTGCTTGCACCGATGACAACTCACTTGATGGATCTTACTAAATCCATAGGTAGATATGGTGGACTCTTATGGCAAGACTGGTTTAAGGGTATTTGGAAGCACAAGTAGATCTCTACTTGGTGCAATGAATTCAGCTAGCATGAGGGGGAAAGGCAAGCTCATCATGTTGGAAGATCCAAGACAATATAATTCATCTCAGATGTAAGAAAACACAACCCATTATGTTGTCTTTCTTGTCCAATGTCAACTCTTTAGCATGTCATATTTTAATGAGTGCTCACAATCATAATAGATGTCCAAGATAGTATATTTATATGTGAAGACCTCTCTTTCTTTATTACTTCCTATTAATTGCAACGATGACCAAAACTGTGTTTGTCAACCCTCAACAACCTTTATTCATCATACTCTTTCTATGTGATCTCATTACTCTCCATAAGACTCACATGATCTCTTTGTTTCTTTATATTTCTTTCTCTTTTCTTTTATTCACTTAGGATTATGACAAAATAATCAAGCCCTTGACTCAACACTAATCTTTATTATATAGCTCACGGACTCGATTACATAGAATAAGAATAAAGCAAAACTCACAACTAGATCGCACTAAGAACTTTTATTCTACTAGATCAAGATATTACCAAAAGGACCGAACTAAGAAAAACGGTAAAGATAAAGTGATGGTGATACGATATCGGGGCACTCCCCCAAGCTTGGCAGTTTCCAAGTGGAGTGCCCATACCCATGTGATTATGTCTCCTTTGTTGGTGAAGAAGGTGGGGATGTTGATGATGGATAGTTGCACATCGGGCGTAGGAGGTCTTCTAACTTGCGGATAATGCCCTTGAGTGCGATGATATGCTCCTTCAACAAAATATTTTCACGTGTGAGATACTTATTTTGTATACGAGCTAACTCAATCATCTTGAAAGCTTCGATTTCTGTTGGAGTAAGAAGATTGTGATCCAGTTGAAGGGTGTCTTCTGCTGCCAGAACTTGGTCCTCCATGGCCTTCTTGATCCCTTCATCCTTGTTGATCTCCATGGGTTCTTCTCTCTCCAACTCTATCTTCATTAGCCAAGCATCGTTGCCCTCATGGTTGGAGGATGAGGGAGATGACATAGTGCCCGGCCTTGACAACCCAGACAGAAAATAGCTCGAAACAAAGACAGGAGATTTTTGCGTGATACGGGAGTCAAAACCCCCAGGAGTTTATATAATGAATTTTTACTGACCAAAATACGTGTCGTGTACGAAAACGGAGTCCAGAGAGCACACGAGGTGCCCACGAGGTAGGGCGCGCCCTCCACCCTCGTGGAGCCCTCATGTCCTTCCCGGACTGCTGCTTATCTTTTCTATTTTTCTAAATATTCCAAAACGGAGAAATATTGCCTTAAAAACTGTTTTGGAGTCAGTTTACTTACCGCACCACATACCTATTCCTTTTCGGAGTCTGATACATTCCGGAAAGTGTCCCTTATGTATTTTCTCCAGGGTTACGGTTTCAATAACATTGGTTTCAACATTTATGGGATTACCTGAGATATAGTGTTTGATTCTTTGACCGTTCACCACCTTCGGATTGGTGCCTTCGAAGTTGTTGATTTTTATGGCACCGGAACGGTGGACCTCCTCGATAACATATGGACCTTCCCATTTAGAGAGAGGTTTTCCTGCAAAAAATCTTAAACGAGAGTTGTATAGCAATACATAATCACCTACATTAAACTCACGCTTTTGTATCCTTTTGTCATGCCATCTTTTAACTTTTTCTTTAAACAACTTGGCATTTTCGTAGGCTTGGGTTCTCCATTCATCAAGTGAGATAATATCAAATAACCTCTTCTCACCGGCAAGTTTAAAATCATAATTAAGTTCTTTAATAGCCCAATAAGCCTTGTGTTCTAGTTCGAGAGGTAAGTGACATGCTTTTCCATAGACCATTTTATACGGAGACATACCCATAGGATTTTTATATGCAGTTCTATAGGCCCATAATGTATCATCAAGTTTCTTGGACCAATTCTTTCTAGACCTATTAACAGTCTTTTGCAAAATTAATTTGAGTTCTCTATTACTCAATTCTACTTGACCACTAGACTGAGGGTGATAAGGAGATGCAATTCTATGATTAACATCATATTTAACAAGCATTTTATGGAAAGCACCATGAATAAAATGTGAACCACCATCAGTCATTAAATATATAGGGACTCCAAATCTTAGAAGAAGTATTAAGCATTTTAATAGAAGTGTTATGATCAACACTACTAGTTGGAATAGCTTCTACCCACTTAGTAACATAATCAACGGCAACTAAAATATGTGTATAACCATTAGAGGAAGGAAAAGGTCCCATATAGTCAAAGCCCCAAACATCAAATGGTTCAATAACAAGTGAATAATTCATAGGCATTTCTTGACGTCTACTAATATTACCAATTCTTTGACATTCATCACAAGATAAGACAAACTTACGGGCATCCTTGAAGAGAGTAGGCCAATAAAAACCAGATTGCAATACCTTATGTGCAGTCCTATCTCCAGCATGGTGTCCTCCATAAGCTTCGGAGTGACACTTGCGTAGGATCTGTTCCTGTTCATGCTCAGGTACACAACGTCTAATAACACCATCTACTCCTTCTTTATAAAGATGTGGGTCATCCCAAAAGTAATGCCTCAAATCATAGAAGAACCTTTTCTTTTGCTGATATGTGAAACTAGGTGGTATAAACTTAGCAACAATGTAATTAGCATAATCAGCATACCATGGAGCAGTATGAGAAGCATTTATGACATTTAGTTGCTCATCAGGAAAGCTATCATCAATAGGTAGTGGGTCATCAAGCACATTTTCTAACCTAGACAAGTTGTCTGCAACGGGGTTCTCAGCTCCTTATCTATCAACAATATGCAAATCAAATTCTTGTAGTAAGAGAACCCATCTAATAAGTCTAGGTTTAGCATCTTTCTTTTCCATAAGATATTTAATAGCAGCATGATCAATGTGAATAGTTACTTTAGAATCAACAATATAAGATCTAAACTTATCACAAGCAAATACAACTGCTAAGAATTCTTTTTCAGTGGTAGCATAATTTCTTTGAGCATTGTCTAGAGTTTTACTAGCATATTGAATAACATTTAGTTTCTTATCAACTCTTTGTCCT
The DNA here is from genome assembly GCF_056163025.1 of Triticum urartu. Lineage (NCBI taxonomy): Eukaryota > Viridiplantae > Streptophyta > Magnoliopsida > Poales > Poaceae > Triticum > Triticum urartu. Next base: position 117,515,064 of record NC_141875.1, on the reverse strand, counting down.
AGAACAACACCTACAACATAATAACTAGCATCACACATAATTTCAAAGGGTAAATTCCAATCAGGTGGCTGAACAATAGGTGCAGAGATCAATGCTTTCTTAAGTATTTCAAATGCTTCTACACAATCATCATCAAAGACAAATGGTATATCTTTTTGTAATAAATTAGTCAGAGGCCGAGAATTTTTTGAGAAGTCCTTAATGAACCTCCTATAAAAACCGACATGACCAAGGAAACTTCTTATACCTTTGATGTCCTTGGGACATGGCATCTTTTCAATAGCATCAACCTTGGCTTTATCAACTTCAATACCTCTTTCAGAAACTTTATGCCCCAAGACAATACCTTCATTAACCATAAAGTGGCACTTTTCCCAATTCAAGACAATATTAGTTTCTTCACATCTCTGCAAAACTCGATCAAGGTTGCTCAAGCAATCATCAAAATAAGACCCATAGACAGAAAAGTCGTCCATGAAAACCTCACAAATCTTTTCACAGAAGTCAGAGAATATAGCCATCATGCATCTTTGAAAGGTAGCAGGTGCATTACATAAACCAAAAGCCATACGTCTATAAGCAAAAGTACCAAAAGGGCATCTAAAAGTAGTGTTTGATTGATCTTTGGCTGACACAGGTATTTGAGAGAAACCAGAATAACCATCTAGAAAGAAAAAATGTGTATGTTTGGATAATCTTTCTAGCATTTGATCTATAAAAGGTAAGGGGTAATGATCTTTTTAGTAGCCTTATTTAATTTGCGGAAATCAATTACCATCCTATAACCTGTAATAATTCTTTGAGGAATCAATTCATCTTTATCATTAGGAACAACAGTAATACCTCCCTTCTTAGGGACACAATGGACAGGGCTTACCCACTGACTATCAGCAACGGGATAAATTATACCTGCCTCAAGGAGCTTTAGTATCTCCTTTCTTACCACTTCTTTCATTTTAGGATTCAGCTGATGTTGATGATCACGAACTGGTTTAGCATCTTCTTCCAAATTAATTTTATGTTGACATAGAGTGGGACTAATGCCCTTAAGACAATCAAGAGTATACCCAATAGCAGCGCGGTGCTTCTTCAGAGTTTTCAATAATCTCTCTTCCTCATGCTCTGAAAGGTTAGCACTAATAATAACATGATATATCTTTTTCTCATCAAGATAAGCATATTTAAGAGTATCAGGTAACGGTTTAAGCTCAAACACGGGATCACCCTTGGGTGGAGGAGGATCCCCTAGGATTTCAACAGGTAAATTGTTTTTCAGAATAGGTTCCTGTTTAAAGAATACTTCATCTAATTCCCTTCTTTCTTTCATTCATAAACATGTCATTTTCATGGTCTAGCAAATATTGTTCTAAAGGATCACTAGGAGGTACGACAATAGAAGCAAGGCCAATAATTTCATCCTTACTAGGTAATTCTTCTTCACGGTGTTGTCTACTAAATTTAGAAAAATTAAATTCATGAGTCATATCATCTAAAACGATAGTAACAACATCTCTTTTGCAATCTATGGTAGCATTAACAGTATTTAATAAGGGTCTACCAAATATAATGGGACAAAAGCTATCTTGTGGGGAACCAAGAACAAGAAAATCAGCAGGATATTTAGTTTTCCCACACAATCCTTCAACATCTCTAACAATTCCCATTGGTGAAATAGTATCTCTATTGGCAAGTTTAATTGTGACATCAATATCTTCCATCTCAGCAGGTGCAATATCATGCATAACTTCTTTGTATAAGGAATAAGGTATTGCACTAGCACTAGCACCCATATCACATAAGCCATGATAACAATGATCTCCTATTTTAACAGAAATAACAGGCATGCCTAACACAGGTCTAGGTTTATCTTTATCACGGGGTTTAGCAATTCTAGCAGTTTCATCACAGAAATAAATAACATGCCCATCTATATTATCAGACAAGAGATCTTTAACAATAGCAATATTAGGTTCAACTTTAACTTGCTCAGGAGGTGTATATGTTTTAATATTGCTTTTACGAACCACAGTTGAAGCTTTAGCATGATCCTTTATCCTATCAGGGAAAGGTGGTTTCTCAACATAAGAAGTAGGAACAATAGAATCATTATAAGTGATAGTCTTTTCTTCAACTTTAATAGGTGCAACTACTTTTACTTCTATGGGAGGATGATATTTAAACCACTTCTCCTTGGGGAGATCAACATACGCAGCAAAAGATTCACAGAAAGAAGCTACTATCTCAGAGTCAAGTCCATATTTAGTGCTAAATTTTCGAAAAATATCGATATCCATAAAAGATTTAACACAATCAAAACTAGGTGTCATACCCGACTCCTTACCATTGTCGAGGTCCCAATCTTCAGAGTTGCGTCTAATTCTTTCCAATAAATTCCATTTCAATTCAATAGTCTTCATCATAAAAGAGCCAACACAAGAAGTATCAAGCATGGTGCGATTGTTACCAGAAAGCCGAGCATAAAATTTTTGAATAATCATTTCCCTTGAGAGCTCATGATTGGGGCATGAATATAACATTGATTTAAGCCTCCCCCAAGCTTGAGCGATGCTTTCTCCTTCGCGAGGCCAAAAATTATATATGTAATTGTGATCACGATGAACAAGGTGCATAGGATAAAACTTCTGATGAAATTCCAATTTCAATCGTTTGTAATTCCAAGACCTCATATCATCACATAGCCTATACCATGTCGATGCATCTCCCCTCAAAGATAAAGGGAAAACCTTCTTCTTAACAACATCTCCAGGTACACCTGCAAGCTTAAATAATCCACAAACTTCATCCACATATATCAGATGTTCATCAGGATGTTTTGTTCCATCTCCTAAAAAAGGATTAGCTAGCAGTTTTTCTATCATACCCGAAGGAACTTCAAAGCAAGCATTTTCATTTTCATTTTCATTTTCAGTAGGTTTAGTAGGTTGAGGAGCAACTCTTTGCTCTACTGGTCTAGGTGAAGATACCCCGAACAAGCCCCCCAGAGGATTACCTTCCATGGTAACAAGTGATAGTAAATTTCAGCACACTATATAAATTTTTTCCTTACCAAATTCCACCTACCAAATGCGCTTCACTCCCCGGCAACGGCGCCAGAAAAGAGTCTTGATGACCCACAAGTATAGGGGATCTATCGTAGTCCTTTCGATAAGTAAGAGTGTGAACCCAACGAGGAGCAGAAGGAAATGATAAGCGGTTTCCAGCAAGGTATTCTCTGCAAGTACTGAAATAAGTGGTAATAGATAGTTTTGTGATAAGATAATTTGTAATGAGCAACAAGTAACAAAAGTAAATAAGGTGCAGCAAGGTGGCCCAATCCTTTTTGTAGCAAAGGACAAGCCTGGACAAACTCTTATATGATGTAAAGCGCTCCCGAGGACACATGGGAATATCGTCAAGCTAGTTTTCATCACGTTCATATGATTCGCGTTCGGTACTTTGATAATTTGGTATGTGGGTGGACCGGTGTTTGGGTGCTGCCCTTACTTGGACAACCATACCACTTATGATTAACCTCTATTGCAAGCATCCACAACTACAACAAAAGTATTAAGGTAAACCTAACCACAACATGAAAAATATGGATCCAAATCAGCCCCTTACGAAGCAACGCATAAACTAGGGTTTAAGATTCTGTCACTCTAGCAACCCATCATCTACTTATTACTTCCCAATGCCTTCCTCTAGGCCCAAATAATGGTGAAGTGTCATGTAGTCGACGTTCACATAACACCACTAGAGGAGAGACAACATACATCTCATCAAAATATCAAACGAATACCAAATTCACATGACTACTAATAGCAAGACTTCTCCCATGTCCTCAGGAACAAAAGTAACTACTCACAAAGCATAAACATGTTCATAATCAGAGGGGTATTAATATGCATATAGGATCTGAACATATGATCTTCCACCAATTAAACCAACTAGCATCAACTACAAGGAGTAATTAACACTACTAGCAACCTACTAGCACCAATCCCGGACTTGGAGACAAGAATTGGATACGAGAGATGAACTAGGGTTTTGAGATGAGATGGCGCTGATGAAGATGTTGATGGAGATTGGCCTCTCCCGATGAGAGGAGCGTTGGGGATGACGATGTCGATGATTTCCCCCTCTGGGAGGGAAGTTTCCCCGGCAGAACAGCTCCGCCAGAGCCCTAGATTGGTTTCGCCAAGGTTCCGCCTCGTGGCGGCAGAGTTTCGTCCGAGAAGACAGCTTATGATTTTTTCCCATCGGAAGACTCCATATAGCAGAAGATGGCCACCGGAGGGCCACCAGGGGCCCACGAGGTAGGGGGCGCGCCCCCCACCCTCGTGTGCAGGGTGTGGCCCCCCTGGTGAAGTTCTTGCTCTCAGTATTTTTTATATATTTGGAAAACATCTTCCGTGAAGTTTTAGGACTTTTGGAGTTGTGCAGAATAGGTCTCTAATATTTGCTCCTTTCCAGCCCAGAATCCCGGCTGCCGACATTCTCCCTCTTTATGTAAACCTTGTAAAATAAGAGAGAATAGGCATAAGTATTGTGACATAATGTGTAATAACAGCCCATAATGCAATAAATATTGATATAAAAGCATGATGCAAAATGGACGTATCACGGACTCGTCGGCTTTCCTGCTTGCATATGAGGAGGCCGTCCTGAAAGCCGGGGGCGACGACAAGATCATGGCCAACTGGTTCCCAATGGCCCTCATGGGCGCGCCGCGCGCCTGGCTCCTCCAGTTGCCGGAGTCTTCTGTTGCCACCTGGGAGGACCTGCACAGCCTCTTCGTCACTCGCTTCGGGGAACCGGCGGCCCCCGTCGTTGCAGCTCTTCTCGGCGGTTCGCAAGCACCACCCTCAGATCGGCACGTCAAGCTGTACCTTTGCCAGATCGGCGTCGCTTCCAAGCGCCCGGGGGCTCGGCCCGGCTGGGCCACGCCTGAGGCCAACCTCACCTTCGACTCGGAGGACCATCCCGCCTCCACCGTTGGTTCAGGTGTGCTCCCGATGCTGTGCGCACCCACCATCTGCCACGTATCCATCACCAAGACACTCGTCGACGGCGGCGCTGGCCTCAATGTGCTCTCCGTCGAGGCCTTCAGCCTCCTTCACGTACCGTTCGAGCGAGTCCGCCCCAGCAAGCCCTTCTCGGGAGTTGGCGGGGGCCTCGCCCACTCCCTGGGGCAGATCCGCCTCCCCGTGACCTTCGGCACGCGCGACAACTACCACACCGAGCTCATCGACTTCGACATCACCCGCATTGGCCTTCCATACAACGCCATCCTCGGGTACCCAGCTTTGGCCCAGTTCATGGCAGCAACCCATCCTGCTTACAATCTCATGAAGATGCCGGGGAGCCAGGGTGTCCTCACCATCAAGGGGGGCGCCAAGGAGGCCCTGGCGGTGCTCAAGCTCGCCCTCAAGGCCGCCGCGACAGCACGACCCACCGACGCGGATACCTCCAAGGCCAAGGGAGCCGTACCAACCAAGAAGAACCAGTTCTTCACTCAGGCCAAGGCAGAAACCAAGCAAGTGTTGGTCAAGGAGGACGGGTCCTCAGGGGCAACCTTTACCATAGGCGCCAACCTCGAGCCCGCTCAGGAGGAGGCGCTAGTGAAGTTTTTGCGTGCAAACAAGGAAGTGTTCGCCTAGGAGCCCGATCAGCTGGTAGGGGTCCCAAGAGAGGTAATAGATCACCACTTGAAGGTGTGCCCCAACGTACGCCCTGTGAAGCAAAAGGCAAGGCGGCAGTCCACGGAGAAGCAAGCTTTCATCGTCCAAGAAACCCGCAAGTTGGAGGCTGCGAGTGTCATTCGCGAGGTTCGTTACCCCGAGTGGCTGGCAAACCCCGTCGTCGACCCAAAGATGTGCTTCGACTTCACCAACCTCAACAAGGCCTACCCCCAAGATCCGTTCCCGCTTCCATGCATCGACCAGATCGCTGACTCCACCGCCGAGTGCGATTTGCTATGCTTCCTGGATGCATTCTCAGGATATCACCGGATCAAGATGACGGCAGAAGATGTGGAGAAGACGGCCTTCCTGACCCCATGTGGGCTGTACTACTACCCCCGCATGCCGTTTGGACTGCGCAACGTGGGCGCAACCTTCCAGCGACTCATGCACACCGCCTTAGGGCGACAGCTCAGGAGAAACGCTGAAGCCTACTATCGGTGTCAAAATCGGCGGATCTCGGGTAGGGGGTCCCGAACTGTGCGTCTAAGGCGAATGGTAACAGGAGGCAGGGGACACGATGTTTTACCCAGGTTCGGGCCCTCTTAATGGAGGTAAAACCCTACGTCCTGCTTGATTAATACTGATGATATGGGTAGTACAAGAGTAGATCTACCACGAGATCAGAGAGGCTAAACCCTAGAAGCTAGCTTATGGTATGATTCTATGTTGTCCTACGGACTAAAACCCTCCGGTTTATATAGACACCGGAGAGGGTTAGGGTTACACAAGGTCGGTTACAAAGGAGGAGATACACATATCCGTATTGCCTAGCTTGCCTTCCACGCCAAGTAGAGTCCCATCCGGACACGAGACGAAGTCTTCAATCTTGTATCTTCATAGTCCAACAGTCCGACCAAAGGATATAGTCCGGCTGTCCGGAGACCCCCTAATCCAGGACTCCCTCAGTAGCCCCTGAACCAGGCTTTCAATGGCAATGAGTCCGGCGCGCAGTATTGTCTTCGGTATTGCAAGGCGGGTTCCTCCTCCGAATACACCACAGAAGAATTTGAATACAAGGATAGTGTCTGACCCTGCAAAATAAGTTCCACATACCACCGTAGAGAGAATAATATTTCCACAAATCCAATTTGCTGACTTGTTTTGGCAACACGACATTATGTCACGGCCCGGTGATTATTCGAACCGTTTCCTTTAACTAGCCCCGCACATAACGCGAGGCAGTTTTTTGACACGTCTTGTCAAAGCAGAGATCATGTCCCCTTATCACGGGATTCTCATCAATACGGGTGTGGGTAACCCAACCGCGCATCAATTATGGCGCTTGGGGGATAAGCGAGTTTTACCAGGCTAGTGGGGATGCATAGTTTCGTCCGCCCATATAAAGGGATAAGGACTTACCTTTTCATCCACGCCTTCTTCCTCCTTTGCTCATCCATTTTCGCACACTCGAGCTCCAGCGCCCAAGTTCGCATTTCCCACCTCGACCTTCTCCAACCATGTCCGGAGCGGGAGGCAGGTGGATGGTCTCCTCCGTCACGGAGGGACACATCAAGAAGCTGAGGAGAGCCAGATACCTGCCCGACGACATCGTGCACCGGCTCCCAGACAAGGGGCAGCTCATCCCCACCCCCAGACCCCATGAGAGGGTAGTGTTCCTTACCCATTTCCTCCGCGGACTGGGATTCCCTCTCCACCCATTCGTCCGGGGGCTCATGTTCTACTATGGCCTGGATTTCCACGATCTGGCCCTGAACTTCATCCTCAACATCTCGGCGTTTATCGTCGTGTGCGAGGCGTTCCTCCGCATCAAGCCCCACTTCGGCTTATGGCTGAAGACTTTCAATGTCGAGCCGAAGGTAGTGAGTGGCCACCAGGCGGAGTGCGGAGGCGCCATGGTGGGCAAAATGCCCAACGTCACATGGCTCAAGGGCTCCTTTGTGGAGACCATAAAGGGGTGGCAATCGGGGTGGTTCTACATCACCGAACCGCGCGGCCCTAAATGGGCAGCGGCCCCCGAGTTCCGATCTGGCTTCCCCATGCGGCTCACCTCCTGGCAAGAGAAGAGCCTGTCCTGGGGTAGTTCGGGAGAGCTGACCAGACTCCAAACATGTATTCAAAACATGGTGAACAAGAAGCTCAAACTCGTCAACGTAGTCCAGGTCATGCTCAACCGCCGGATCCTCCTGTGCCAACAACGGGCTTTCAACTTGTGGGAGTTCGACCCGGCGCAACATCAAACTTTGAGCAGGCTCTTCGACACAACTCACGAAGATGCCTGGAAGGTGCTATTCAAGAGCGCTGAGGTTCCCCCTCCCACTACTGAGGATCGCGGATTCAGTGCGAAGCGCCAAGCCAGCATGGTAAGCTGTTTTACCTCTTACAGGATACTTGTTTTTCATAGTTTGACTCCATGCAGGATCTAAACTCCCGTACCTTTGACAGGACTGGCAGGAGATGGCCGGATAGATCGACTGTACGGCTCCTTTGCCTGAAGGCCCAGCAAACGCTCTCCTGGCGAAGATGTTGATTCTGGCTCCTTACACGGTGCCGGAGAAGACCAAGAAGGCCAAGGGAACCCGAAAGAGTTCCTGACGCCAGGCGTCATCAGACTCACCGTCTGATGACTCTACGGCACACTCCTCCCCCGAAGACGAGGAGGCAGAAGAAGATGCTCCCCCTCCAGACGGGGGAGACAAGAAAAGGAAGGCCACCCCAACTAGGGAGGCCGAAGGGTCCAAGAAGGAAAGGACTCTCCTTCCGGACAGTTCTACCACCGCCGCCGACGGCGAAGACGAGTGGCTGCCCAGGGCCAAGCCCCTGGGGAAGTCATAAGTATTCAGATACCAGAGTAACTCATGGCATTCCTTTGTCGCACTGCTTTACCTAACGCCGAATATGATTATGCAGGCCGCCACGAGCCCGTATCGATGTGTCGTCGGACGGCTCCCTGGGCTAGTCGGATATGGATAGCGATCCAGTTCCGACCGCGACCTCCCCTCACCGTGTGGACGACGCCGAGATATTGTCTCAAGAGGCACCGGGTCAAGGGGAGACAGTCCCGGAGGCGCCTCAAGGCGGCCTTCCGGACTCCGGGAGCAGAGGGGACAAGGCCCCTGAGGGCTCCGAGTTTGGCCCTCGGCCGAACACCCCACCGGAACCTCCAGTGGTTCCGGACTCGGGCAGGCAGCCTCCTTCCAAGGGGGGCAAGACGCCTGTGCCGGTGACCTCTGTCCATCCAGAGGCACCGGACAGTCTGCTGGAAGCGCTTCGCAGCGCTGCCATCGACGAGGAGCACCGTACTATTATGAGTGCGGTGGTCCAGAAGCTTCATTCCGCCAAGAGCGGACTGACTGAAGCCTGTGCCAGCCTTCTAACAGGCTTTGAGGTGAGTGTTTAAAATATAGGAAGAATATTACCGCATAGACAGTAGCCCCTGATGCTCTGTTCGGTGTTCACAAAGAAAAGCCGAACAGAGGATCAAACAATATCGAGGAGTCTAATATAAGTATGTCAATATGGGTATGCAGGCTTCGCTGCTGGCATCTGCCGCACTGACTGCGGAGGTCGCCGTACTGAAGCAGGACCTTAAAGGGTCCCAGGACAAGCTTGGCCTTGCCAAGAGGCAGCTCGAGGAGAAAAAAGGTAAGTAATACCTAGTCTATGGCTATGTATAAAGAGAATGCGATTTCAAAATGACAGGATCATCATGAATTTGCCAGGGGCCACAGCCGAAGTGGCAACCCTAAAGCAAGCACTGTCCGAGGCTGAAAACAAAGCGGCCAAGGAGCGCACCGAGCGAGAAAAGCAGGAGGCGCGAGTGGGCGAGGTGCAACAAGAGCTCCAAGCTCTTGTGATGAAGCACGAGGCGTTGGAGCTTGACTCGAAGACGCGGGAGTCTGAGCTTGTCGCGGCCCTTGAGAGCGCGAAGAATGCCAAGGCCGAAGCCCAAATGGCCCTCTAGGAGATTGATGCGATGAAGAAGATAGCGGTGGGTAAGGCATTCTATATGCAAAGCAAGCATGTGAAAGTAAATTACTTGTTACTTACCCGAATCCGGTTACTTGTTACTTGTTACTTACACGAAGATGCCTGGAAGGTGCTATTCAAGAGCGCTGAGGTTCCCCCTCCCACTACTGAGGATCGCGGATTCAGCGCGAAGCGCCAAGCCAGCATGGTAAGCTGTTTTACCTCTTACAGGATACTTGTTTTTCATAGTTTGACTCCATGCAGGATCTAAACTCCCGTACCTTTAACAGGACTGGCAGGAGATGGCCGGATAGATCGACTGTACGGCTCCTTTGCCCGAAGGCCCAGCAAACGCTCTCCTAGCGAAGATGTTGATTCTGGCTCCTTACACGGTGCCGGAGAAGACCAAGAAGGCCAAGGGAACCCGAAAGAGTTCCTGACGCCAGGCGTCATCGGACTCACCGTCTGATGACTCTACGGCACACTCCTCCCCCGAAGACGAGGAGGCAGAAGAAGATGCTCCCCCTCCAGACGGGGGTGACAAGAAAAGGAAGGCCGCCCCAACTAGGGAGGCCGAAGGGTCCAAGAAGGAAAGGACTCTCCTTCCGGACAGTTCTACCACCGCCGCCGACGGCGAAGACGAGTGGCTGCCCAGGGCCAAGCCCCTGGGGAAGTCATAAGTATTCAGATACCAGAGTAACTCATGGCATTCCTTTGTCGCACTGCTTTACCTAACGCCGAATATGATTATGCAGGCCGCCACGAGCCCGTATCGATGTGTCGTCGGACGGCTCCCTGGGCTAGTCGGATATGGATAGCGATCCAGTTCCGACCGCGACCTCCCCTCACCGTGTGGACGACGCCGAGATATTGTCTCAAGAGGCACCGGGTCGAGGGGAGATAGTCCCGGAGGCGCCTCAAGGCGGCCTTCCGGACTCCGGGAGCAGAGGGGACAAGGCCCCTGAGGGCTCCGAGTTTGGCCCTCGGCCGAACACCCCACCGGAACCTCCAGTGGTTCCGGACTCGGGCAGGCAGCCTCCTTCCAAGGGGGGCAAGACGCCTGTGCCGGTGACCTCTGTCCATCCAAAGGCATCGGACAGTCTGCTGGAAGCGCTTCGCAGCGCTGCCATCGACGAGGAGCACCGTACTATTATGAGTGCGGTGGTCCAGAAGCTTCATTCCGCCAAGAGCGGACTGACTGAAGCCTGTGCCAGCCTTCTAACAGGCTTTGAGGTGAGTGTTTAAAATATAGGAAGAATATTACCGCATAGACAGTAGCCCCTGATGCTCTGTTCGGTGTTCACAAAGAAAAGCCGAACAGAGGATCAAACAATATCGAGGAGTCTAATATAAGTATGTCAATATGGGTATGCAGGCTTCGCTGCTGGCATCTGCCGCACTGACTGCGGAGGTCGCCGTACTAAAGCAGGACCTTAAAGGGTCCCAGGACAAGCTCGGCCTTGCCAAGAGGCAGCTCGAGGAGAAAAAAGGTAAGTAATACCTAGTCTATGGCTATGTATAAAGAGAATGCGATTTCAAAATGACAGGATCATCATGAATTTGCCAGGGGCCACAGCCGAAGTGGCGACCCTAAAGCAAGCACTGTCCGAGGCCGAAAACAAAGCGGCCAAGGAGCGCACCGAGCGAGAAAAGCAGGAGGCGCGAGTGGGCGAGGTGCAACAAGAGCTCCAAGCTCTTGTGACGAAGCACGAGGCGTTGGAGCTTGACTCGAAGACGCGGGAGTCTGAGCTTGTCGCGACCCTTGAGAGCGCGAAGAATGCCAAGGCCGAAGCCCAAATGGCCCTCTAGGAGATTGATGCGATGAAGAAGATAGCGGTGGGTAAGGCATTCTATATGCAAAGCAAGCATGTGAAAGTAAATTACTTGTTACTTACCCGAATCCGGAGCTCTCCAGGAGCATTCGCAGATTTGCCCCACAGCGTGTCCGATGCCGCACAATTTTACCAGGCCAAGGAGGGAAGCTCAACGGAGAAGCTGTTCTGGTCTCAGTATACTAGGACCGAACACCCAGTGCCAATGAGCGACCAGCTAAAGCAGCTGGTCGAGCTACACAAGGCGGCCGAACAGGCCATGAAGGGCTTTATAGTCCGGCTGTGGCCGGGCGACTCCCTTTCGAACAGCTAGTTCGGCCTGGTGAGGCGGCTTGTGGATGCCTGCCCGCGGCTGGAGGTCGTCAAGCGATCCATCTGCACTGAAGGTGCACGCCGGGCTTTCGCCCGTGTGAAGTTGCAATGGGTCAAGCTAGACACCGTGAAGCTGATCAAGGAAGGGCCGCCAGAGGGCAAGGAGCATCGCCACCCCGAGATGTACTACTAGGGTGTTCTCCAGGGCGCCCGTCTCATAGCAGACGAGTGCACGAAGGATGTAATATTTGAGTGAAACTTGCTCGTGTGATCCTGTATTTATGAAAACTTGTTCATATGCGTTATGCAACTCTTGTTTGAATTTAAAATATTACCTTCTGTTTGGCTGTTTATCCAATCTGAGAGATGGCTAGTCCTCGGCTTCTGCCCCCATGCCGCGAGTGCTAGGGTGTTCGGGATAAACCTGAGCACTCTTGTTCCCATTTTTGGGTCCTTCGAGGGAGGTGCTCAGCACAACGAACAAGGCAACCGGACTAATAATGCTTTATCACTCTCACTTAACCATAGAATTCTATAATTTTAAATATAGGCAATGCCCCTGGTATTCGGAAGGCCGAATTCGGGGCGTGATACACGCCTTTAAGCCGGACAGGGCCGACCCCTCGCTCTAAGCGGCATAAGTCTTTAGGGACTCGAAACCTCGCGGAACAGCGACAGTCTCTCGCCTTATCATGATAGTCAGTTTTAGCTTTCTCTACTGAGGTGCTTAGCCCAGCAGAACCGGGGTACAATCGAGTAGTTCTCCTAGCGCTACCTTAGCCGATAGAGCGGAACGTAAGGTACCAAAACATAGGAGCCGGGCAAACCCAACATTTGACCAAAGACATGATTCGGAGCTGATGCATATAATGCTATAAGTTCGAGGTGCCGCACTTGTGAAAGTGTTCGGACTTCTCACACCATTTTGTGGGGTACGTAAGCCCCTGGTGTATTGGCCGTACCAAAGTGTACGGTTGCAAGGCGTCATTAATGAACACATATATATAAAACAAGAATGCAATAATAGTCGTAATGTTATACATTGTTTATTCAAAAAGGTGCGTTAAAGCAGAATGATACAGATAGTGTGATAAGCAAAAAGTAGGACTATGTCCCTTCCAAGGGCAAGCTGAGGAATAGTATTAAAGCAAGTATTTCGCTCGTTATCGTAATCCACCTGGGAATTCCGTGGTGTGACGTAGCTTTTCTGCCTGCTTGGTTGCTGCATCATGTGGTCGGCAATCATGCTGCCGAACAGGGTTTCTAGAGATTAAAGTCCTGAAAAAGAGAAAAATAACAAAGCGGGAAGCCCCTAGTGCGGTTTAAGCCGCGTCTTGGGGCGTGCCGTAGTTGTGCCCCCTCCCCACCTGTGCCCATGGTATTTTTAATGCGTAATTATGTACACGTGGCACGGATTTCGCCATTTGGCTAGGACTGGGGTGGGGGCCGCATTGTTACGCGAGCTCAGATCGTGCCAGCCGGTCTAGTTGCCGATTATTTCGAGCGGTCTTGAAGGTGTCCGGGTCTTGAAATGCCGAACTGGTGGATTGCCTTGAGAGGCTGGTTTCCGCTTCTGCTGCGAGGGCCGCATTGTGCTCCTCCATTCGGAGAGCGCGCTCTGTGTTTCCATTAACTGTAATGACCCCACGAGGTCCTAGCATCTTGAGCTTGAGGTATGCATAATGCGGTACCGCATTGAATCTCGCGAATGCGGTTCGCCCGAGCAGTGCATGATAACCACTGCGGAACGGGACTATATCAAAGATTAATTCTTCGCTTCGGAAGTTATCCGGGGATCCGAAGACCACTTCCAGTGTAATTGAGCCTGTGCAATGGGCCTCTACGCCTGGAATAACGCCTTTAAAGTCGTTTTTGTGGGTTTGATCCTTGAGGGGTCTATACCCATTTTGCGCACTGTGTCCTGATAAAGCAGGTTCAGGCTGCTGCCGCCATCCATAAGGACTCGAGTGAGGTGAAATCCGTCAGTGATTGGATCGAGGACCAGTGCGGCGAATCCGCCATGACGAATACTAGTGGGGTGGTCCCTGCGATCGAAGGTGATCGGATAGGAGGACCATGGGTTGAACTTTGGGGCGACTGGCTCCAACGCATATACGTCCCTGAGCGCACGCTTCCGCTCCCACTTGGGGATGTGGGTGTGTATATCATGTTCACCGTCCGCACTTGTGGGGGGAACCTCTTCTGTCCTCCGGTGTTCGGCTGCCGGGGCTCTTCCTCATCATCGCTATGTGGCCCCTTATCTTTGTCTTCGGCAATTAGCTTGCCGGCCTGCTTGAACACCCAACAATACCTGTTGGTGTGGTTGGCTAGCTTGTCGGGGGTGCCATGTATTTGACATGAGCGATCAAGTATACGGTCCAAACTGGACGGGCCCGGAGTGCTTCTTTTGAATGGCTTTTTCCGCTGACCGGGTTTAGAGCCTTTGAATCCGGCATTGACTGCCGTATCTTCAGTATTATCACTATTAATGTGGCACTTATGTTTGTTGCGACATGACCTGCTATTGCCGTCCTTGGTATCCGAAGTACCATGGTTCTTTGACATATTGTTACTGCGAGCCAGCCAGCTGTCTTCTCCCGAACAAAAGCGGGTCATGAGTGTCGTGAGGGCTGCCATAGATTTTGGCTTTTCCTGACCAAGGTGCCGGGCTAGCCACTCGTCGCGGATGTTGTGTTTGAAAGCTGCTAGGGCCTCTGCATCCGGACAGTCGACGATTTGATTTTTCTTTGTTAGGAACCGAGTCCAGAATTGCCTGGCCAATTCTTCTGGCTGCTGAATTATGTGGCTCAAGTCATCGGCATCTGGTGGTCGCACATAAGTGCCCTGAAGGTTGTCGAGGAATGTGGCTTCCAGATCTTCCCAACAGCTAATGGACTCTGCTGGCAAGCTGTTAAGCCAATGCCGCACTGGTCCTTTGAGCTTTAGTGGGAGGTATTTGATGGCGTGTAAGTCATCACCGCGGGCCATGTGGATGTGGAGGAGGAAATCCTTGATCCATACCGCAGGATCTGTTGTGCCGTCGTATGATTCAATATTTACAGGTTTGAAACCTTCTGGGATTTGATGATCCATTACTTCGTCTGTGAAGCATAAGGGGTGTGCGGCGCCTCTGTATTGGGCTATATCGCAACGCAGCTCGAATGGGTCTTGCCCGCTGTGTTCGGCCTGGACGGATTTACTTTTACTGTATCCAGCATGACGTTTATCGTCTCGCATAGTGGCGCGCTCTCGTGATCCGTAGATCGATCTTGCATGTTTTGCTTTGTCCTCCAATACGTCTCGCAGGTCTGGCGTGTTTCCCCATGCTTTTTTATTTGAATGGCGTCGGGGTGCAGGCTGAGCTTTTGGCTGGAATGCCTCTCTATCACAGCCACAAGGTGGCCGATCAGCCGCGTCATACGCTTCTTCCTCCAGTCGAGGTAGCAACCTGCATTTTGGGTAACTCTTGGAGGGGCGCTCGAGTTTACATTCCTCGGCCGCGAGGACTTCAGTCCATCTGTCAGCTAGCAGATCTTGATTAGCTTGAAGCTGCTGCTGCTTTTTCTTAAGGCTATTTGCCGTGGCCATAAGCCGGCGCTTGAAGCGCTCTTGTTCGATGGGATCCTCTGGTACGGCGAATTCGTCATCGCCGAGGCTTGCCTCATCTTCGGAGGGGGGCATGTAATTATCATCCTCCGCCTCTCCATCTGCCGCTCTCTCAGGAGGGCTGGCTCCTCCATCCTCTTGCTCTAAATCTTGCTGGAGGGGGTTGTTGTTGTCTTCGGCACTATCTGGAGTGTTATTACCTCCTGTGCCGGTATCACCACTTTTGCTTTGGCGGGACTTAGAGCGGGGCCGCTGACGTCGGCGCTTGGGTTGCTTCTTGGAGGGGTCATCCTCCGCTGTCTCGTCGCCATTGCCTTCTTTGGGTGTATCCACCATGTATATATCATATGATGAGGTGGCTGTCCAGTGCCCTGTGGGCAGTGGTTCCTCTTCGTCTCCCGCATCGTCGTCCATACCATCGGTATCTTCGGAGTCGAAGTCGAGCATGTCGGTTAAGTCATCGTCAGTGGCTACTAAGTGGGTGGTGGGTGGGCCGCGAATTTCTTCGTCGTTCGCATCCCAGTCCTGCCGGACATAGTTCGGCCAAGATCCTCCTGACAAGGAGAGAGACCTTAATGAGTTCAGTATATCGCCGAAGGGCGAGTGCTGAAAGATATCCGCGGAGGTAAACTCCATGATCGGCGCCCACCCAGATTCGATAGGAACGGGCGCAGGCGGTTCGGAGTCCGTGGCCGGAGAAGGATCCGACAGTTTAACAACACGACTCTCATGCAAGGTAAGGTCGATGTTCGGCTCGATCGCCGCTGAGGGTAAGGCCTCCGTGGCTGGGTCCATCCACCCGTCCGTGGACGGCGCAACTGGCTCCAAATTGAGGGTCGGAGCGGCTGCCGGTGCGATCTCCTTAACACTGCCTGATGGTAGAGCTAAATCGTACTCATCGTGACCGCGTGATGCACAAGGCAGAGGCTCGAATCCATCGAAGATCAAGTCTCCGCGGATATCAGCCGTGTAGTTTAAGCTTCCAAACCTGACCTGGTGGCCAGGAGCGTAACTTTCAATCTGCTCCAGATGGCCAGGCGAATTGGTCCGCAGTGCAAAGCCGCCGAACACAAAGATCTATCCGGGGAGAAAAGTCTCACCCTGGACTGCATCGCTATCGATGATAGTAGGAGCCATCAAGCCTAACGGCGATGACACAGAGGAACTCTCAATGAAAGCACCAATGTCGGTGTCAAAACCGGCGGATCTCGGCTAGGGGGTCCCGAACTGTGCGTCTAAGGCGGATGGTAACAAGAGGCAGGGGACACGATGTTTTACCCAGGTTTGGGCCCTCTTAATGGAGGTAAAACCCTACGTCCTGCTTGATTAATATTGATGATATGGGTAGTACAAGAGTAGATCTACCACGAGATCAGAGAGGCTAAACCCTAGAAGCTAGCCTATGGTATGATTCTATGTTGTCCTACGGACTAAAACCCTCTGGTTTATATAGACACCGGAGAGGGTTAGGGTTACACAAGGTCGGTTACAAAGGAGGAGATACACATATCCATATTGCCTAGCTTGCCTTCCATGCCAAGTGGAGTCCCATCCGGACACGAGACGAAGTATTCAATCTTGTATCTTCATAGTCCAACAGTCCGACCAAAGGATATACTCCGGCTGTCCGGAGACCCCCTAATCTAGGACTCCCTCACCTACGTTGATGACATCGTGGTGAAGTATCGTGAGGCGGGGACCTTGATCCAAGACCTAGAGGAGACCTTTGAAAGCCTTCGCCAGGTGGACTTGCGGCTCAATCCGGAGAAATGCGTGTTTGGCATCCCTTCCGGCAAGCTGCTGGGTTTCCTGGTGTCCCACAGGGGGATTGAGGCCAACCCAGAAAAGGTGAAGGCCATTGAAGACATGAGTCCACCACAGACCCTCAAGGAAATGCGGAAGCTAGCTGGTCGGGTGACTGCATTGGGGCGCTTCATGTACAAGCTGGGAGAGCGCACCCTTCCCTTCTTCAAGCTGATGAAAAAGAAGGGCCCATTCGAGTGGACCCCGGAGGCCGACCAAGCTTTCCAAGACCTCAAGAGATACCTGACCAGCCCTACAGTGATGGTGGCGCCACGACCTCGCGAGCCACTAGTGCTCTACCTTGCTGTCACCCCATACTCAGCCAGTGCGGCCCTGGTGGCGGTTCAGGAAGAACACCAAGCCAAGGGCGCATCGCGCCATGCCACGCCTCCAGCAGAGACAACGAAAGACCAGAAGGGCGCCACAAGGGCCGCAGGAGTAGTGGCAGAGGATCAGGCTCGGCAGGACGACGTCCCCTAACCTGCGAAGACTTCGGCAAGCGACCAAGCATCGGGGGCTCTACCCTCTCAGGAGACTCCCCAGCTTCCAGAAGACGCAAACCTCGTCAGCACACCAACCCTCGTCGAGCACTCGGTATACTTCATCAGCACGGTGTTGAGGGACGCGCGAGCATGATACCCCATGCCTCAGAAGCTCCTACTCGCACTCCTAGTGGCCTCGCGAAAGCTGCGGCACTACTTCCAGGGCCACCCCATCAAGGTCGTCTCATCTTACCCATTGGAGAGAGTTCTCAGGAGCCCCAACTCTGCCGGAAGAGTCGTTGAATGGAACATCGAGTCGCAAGCATTCCAGCTAGAGTTCAGTACCACCAGGGTCATCAAGGGGTCCGCGCTCGCTGATTTTGTGGCAAAGTGGACAAATGCCCCGATGTTTGAAGAAGGCGAAGACCGGTCCCTCTCGCCGGGAAGCGAGGCGCCTGACGGCTGGGTCATGTATTTCGATGGTGCCTTCGCGCGTCAGGGCGCGGGGGCTGGAGCAGTACTCATCTCTCCCACTCAGGACAAGCTCTACTACGCCGTGCAGCTCTGCTTCTAGCAGGGCAAGAAGGTCTCCAACAACATTGCAGAATACGAGGGCCTCATAGTCGGCCAGAAGGCTGCAGCAGCGCTGGGGGTGAAGCGTCTCATCATCAGGGGCGGCTCACAGCTCCTCGTCAACTTCTCCAACAAGTTATACGGGCCGAAGGACACCGAAGCTCGATAGCGAGATCCGATCTGTTATTGCGGCCCGATCATTCACGACACTCCACCACCAGCAGTAGCAACCTCTCGCCCCCGCACGCGATGTACACGAAGTAGAGGGTTTGAACCTTGTGGCCCAGCACGTGAAACCAATCTTGACGAAGGTACTCACGCGTAAAACAATTTCCATGAAGAGAAATCGCAACACAGAGGTTTTCTAAAGATACCTCTAAAACTTGATACGGGTGTCTACCCTGAAAAACACATCGTGTCTATTTCATAAAAAATAACTTGAATTTTACAAAGGATTCAATTGACTTTATATAATAGTCAGACGTCCTAACTAGCTTGGAAAGCAAGCACATGTACGTACTTAAAAAAAGATAACTCCTAGGCATAAGCTAAACCGACTTGCTCTAGTATTTAGGAAAACAAAAACTACTATTTCTGGTGCATGCATCACTGACTTGTGTCCTTGTGCTGGTGGGCCCCACCCAATATCCTTCAAGCTGAATAGTTTCCGGATAAGTAGGATCATCCTATTGATCTTTTCCTTGCGGGTAAGGAAAAGAAACATAAATATTCCTCTTGCTTTAATTACCTTGGCGTAGTAAATAATCCTGGCAAGTAGATGACCAAAATCGTACATGGACTCCTTGAGGCCCTCTCCAACATATCTCTGACCAAAATAGTTAGAATATCCATTTACTCCTGATGCTTGCACGTCTATCCCAGAAGAAACTATCATCTCAACTTGAATGTGTTTCTTCCCTTCCTCAATGTACATGGTCTCCAACACATCAGTGTGCATGATCATAGCATTTACTAGTGCATGTTCATCTTTGTGACTTGGCCGTACATGCTCTGGTGTATATGAAGTGTATTTTCGAACAGTACCAGCTTTAGGCAAAACATCAAAGACCTCGGTATTTATGGTACACCGGGTCATATCAACGAGCACATGGAAGCATACCTCACGAAGGTGAGCAAGATGGAGAAGCAATTTCTGGGCCTGGAATTGCAGCACGTGCCCCGAGGCACCAACAAGGAAGCATACGACATCGCTAGAAGAGCATCCAAGCGACAACCCCAGGAGCATGGCGTCTTCGAGGAGCGGCTCTTGAAGCCATCAACAACGCCGCCGCTTTCGAGAGCAACTCAGCCTCGGGAGGAACTCCCATAGCCGCCAGCCTCAGGAGCCCCAGCCCGCGGCCCGACCTCAGGAGCGCACCTACTCCTGGCGCTCGAGCCCTAGGAGGGATGTCGTTCCAAGGAATTCAAGGAATACCTGATACAAGGGGCGTTGCCAGAGAAGGAGGAGGACACGGAGCACGTGGCCCGTCAGGCCACAACATACTGCATCCAGGACGGTGAGTTCACTACAAAAAAAATACACTTCCGTGATGATACGTGTTTGTCACAGTAGGTCGCTTTTTTGTCATGCATGTAAATCCATGACAAATTTATGACAGAATCAAGATAGTCATACCTGTGCTGTCATAGAAGTGTTCCATGACATTACCAAAATTATCATCACGGAAGTGTCCACTTCCATGACGATAAATCGCGCGTCACAGAAGTGCTTTCGTCAAGGGTGACCGACACGTGGCATCCACCGTAACGGAATGCCGTTAAGCTATCGGGTCGGGTTTTGGATCCGATAACCCGTTAACAGCCCCGACCAATGGGAAATTTCCACGTGTAAAATTCTTAATGGCCGGACGAAACACGTGTCAGCTCGTCAGTGGGTCAAATAGGTGCCTATGATACATCGACACATGGCACGGCCCAACAGAGGCCCATTCCTGTGTAAAGGCCGACCCGTTTGACTTGGTCAAAAGATGGCGGGCCGGCCCATGGAAATCCTGTTAACGGCCTGTTCGAATATAGCCCATTTATAGCCCGCTAACCCAAGGCCCGTTACGCCCTATCCGAATTAGGCCCAGTAGCGTCATCTGGGCCATCCAATATGATTCCAGCCCGTTTTCACTTCTGGCCCATGTATGGCCCATGACGTCTTTCGGCCCATATGAGGCCCTATGTAACTCTTGGCCTACTAACGGCCCGTGGTGAAACTGGCCCGTAATGAACAGTGTATCACTTTACACCCATTAACGTCCCGTGGTGAAAATGGCCCGTGATGAACAGTGTATCACTTTATACCCATTGACGGCCTGTTATTCCGGTGGGCCGTTTCCAGCCCATGTTATCTTTCGGCCTTCTCAGAGCCCATTTATTCTTGGGCTCATTTCCAGCATTCGTTTACTTATGGCCCGTTACTGTCATTTTCTGCTTGCGGGCCAAATTCAGCCCGTGGTTACAGTCGGCCCGTTTGTGGTCCGTTAATTCGTTGGGCCGTTTTCATAGCGTCATCAAATACGGCCTATTAACGATGGCCCGTTATGGTCGGCCCATGAACGGACGATTCCAACTCTAGCCCGTTTACGGTCATAATGAGGCCTGTTATTGGCCCATGTTTGGCCAATCGATCATACGACCCGTATAAGGCCCTTTGATGATACGGCCCGTAGAAGGCCCATTGTTTCTACGGCCCGTAGAAGGCCTACTGTTTCTACAGCCCGTAGAAGGCCCACTGTTTCTACGGCCCGTAGGAGGCCCAGTGTCACTACAGTAAATATTAGCCCATGGTTATTGTGGCCTAGTTTTAAAAAATAGGTTATTACAGCCACTAGCAAACCGCGGAAAAAGAACTGCACTGACTACAAGCAAACAAATAAACAAAACAAGGAAATAAATAAGTGAGCAACTTATGCTAGGCTATCACGGCTATTACACATATTACATCCACTGGGCATCAAAGTTCGCCACCAGTGCAAATATAGGGAACACACCAGCATATAAACGCCGCAGCAAAACAAGTCCAGAACTGAAACCACTTCAGAAGAGCTCAAGAAACAATATCCTGGGTACCCATAATGCTGGCAAGATGCTTAGCAAGCTTATTAACTTTCTCTTGTTTGGCGCTTAAATCCTCAAGCGCTTGCTGTTGCACAAGAAAGTATGCATCTGAATTCTGCAGTGACTTCCTCAGTCCTTCGGCTTCTTGCCGCAGCACAGCTGACTGATGCCTTTCAGCTTGTAGCTGAGACTGAAGAAGCCGAAGTGATTCAGGCAGCGAGTTAGAAGAGCTTGTGCCAGCAGTACTGGCCAGTAACTCGAACACTACATCAACGCAGGACTGTGGGGTTTTCTCACTGTCTACAAGATCGTTTTTATCACCTTTCTTGGAGACTAACAGGGTTGTCTCACTATCTTGAACCTTATTTGCATTACTTTCTCTACCATTGCATAGTGGGGTGCTCTTCTCCAATATTCTGTTTGCATACTACAAGAGAAACAAGCAGACACATCACAGGTTTAGCTTGTAGTATACGAAACTCATTTTGGTAAACCGGTTCAGTAGTAAGTTGGACAGGATAAACGCACGAAACAAACATATATCTATGTACTATGGTCACTGTATTATCCATATCATTCTAGTTTATGTTCCCTAATCAAGATAGAGACATAGTTCAACTCATATATTTTTAAGACACAGCAGCATAGACAGAATATAAGTGTGAGAAACTACACAACATTGGCAGCACTTGTAATGTGCATCACATGAGAACATAACTGTTTATGCAACTTAAACTGAAATAAACATAGAGCAAGAAGTTAGAACAGCAATCCAGTTAAAGAAATAGGTTTAAAACATACCTGTTGCGCCATTGGAGTTTCAATTGGATCCTTCAAATTCGAAAGTAGTTGGTATGAGTAAATACAGTGATGCAACAGCAAAGGAGTATGGACCATAGCTACGGAATCTAACCTGAGAACAGTTGCTCTTCTGCTTTAGACGTGGAGTTTGGGTTAGCTGTGGTGGTCTTCGTGCTTTGGGCACTGCAGTAGCTTTACAAACTGCTTGTGTGGGGGTACTCTGTGGTGGACATGGTGCTTTGTCAACTATAAGTGGGTTACTATCCGCTGGGGTTGCGGTTAGATGGGTTGTAGCTGGTTCTTTGCCCAACG
Source organism: Triticum urartu (assembly GCF_056163025.1). Classification (NCBI taxonomy): domain Eukaryota; kingdom Viridiplantae; phylum Streptophyta; class Magnoliopsida; order Poales; family Poaceae; genus Triticum; species Triticum urartu. Next base: position 117,492,606 of record NC_141875.1, on the reverse strand, counting down.
GTGTAAGTGTGCAATCTGGAAGAGTCTCGATTATGTGTGGCGGGGCTAGTTTGTGGGCCAGTACAACCATGGTTCTATCTGCATCAACGGGTAGCACTGTCTTTTGTGAAGAACATGTTTTTGCTCCCTTAGATACTGCCATCACCCCCTCCAATTCAAATGGCTGATAAATAAGAAAAGAAATTGAACGTACAGACATTGTATGATAGACAGATGTGGTAATTCACATGTATGTTGTCTAACCAAACAGGACAGCATGACACAATTTCACATATATGATGCCTAACTAAACAGGATAGCATGACACAGTTTCAGATATATGATGGATAACTTAACAGGATATAATGGCATAATTCAACATATGATGAGTACCTAAACAGGATGACATGACAAAACTATATGATGTCTTTCTAAAATAGGTTGGGATGAAATAATTCACATACATGTTGTCTAAGTATACAGGATGGCATGATATAATTGACATAATTGATTCATATACTAAGCAACTGGCACTCACATGTACGATCTCTAAACTAAGCAGATAGAATTCAATAGTGTGCATATGATGTCTAAACTAAGCAATGCAAGACACCATATGCATCATATGAGAAATATAAAAATTGCAACTTAGAGCATACACCTCACGTGGGATATAGGACTGGTCATCTGTCTCTGAATCCTCCTCTGAGGAGCTCCCTGTAACCATCGAGATATATGCTTCAACAGGTACCATTGCCTGCTCTGAAGACCTTGTTTTCACTCCAGATTTTTCCATAACCGGCTCAAATGGCTGATACACATGAAGAGTAGTTCAATATACACAGATTATCGACAAATGGAATACGTAATAAAAAAAGATGGCATGAGATAATTCACATATATGATGCCTGGCTCCATGGCGGTGCATATTCACATATATGATAACTGGCTGAAAAACATGGCATTGCATAATTCACATATCTGATATAGAAAGCAAACAAGAGGCATTCACACAAAGCATGTCTAATCTAAGCAGATGGCATGACAATGCAAGATATGCAAGATATGAGCAATATAACCCAGCCAAGTTAGAGCATGCACCTCGTGGGGAGGGGAATGCGACTGGTCATCTCTTTCTGAATCCTCCTCTGAGGAGCTATCTGTAACCAGCAAGAAATCTGCATCGACAGGTAGCACTGACTGCTCAGAAGACCTTGTTTTCACTCCAGATTTTCCAATGACCGACTCAAATGGCTGATGCACAGGAAGAGTAGATGAATGTATAAACATTGTTGACAAATGGAATACATTATGGAAAAAAGTATGGCACGATACAATTCACATATACGATGACTGGCTAAATAGGATGGCATTGCATGATTCATGTATATGATGCCTGGCTAAAGAAGATGGCATTGCATAATTCCCATATACTCCCTCCATTCCTAAATAATTGTCTTTTTAGAGATTTCAAATGGACTACCACATACGGATGTATAAAGACATATTTTAGAGTCTAGATTCACTCATTTTGTTCCGTGTGTAGTCACTTGTTGAAATCTCTAAAAAGACAAATATTTAGGAATGGTGGGAGTATGATACAGAAACCAAACAGGTGGCATTCACACAAAGAAAATCTAAACTAAGCTGATGACATATAAGATGTATAATGTAAGCAATGCAAGGCGCCATATGCATGATATGACCAACATCAGCATGCCAGGTTAGAGCAAACACCACAGGTGGTAAATATGCGTGGTCGGCTCCTTCTGAATCTCCATCTGAACAGTTATCTTCCTCTGGAATACAATCTGGAAATGCAGGAGGGGGGGCACTTCGCCCACCATGGAGCGGAGTCTGCATGACATTATATTGGCACGCAACGGCCTTCTCTTTTTCTCTACATGTTCAGTACGATTGTGTACAATATCTGACATGCATAATAAAAAATAGTTAGATTTTGTAAGGCCTAAGGGGTGCATGAAAAAATCAAGACTGATGGTAGCAAACGAGTGGATGGATCCAAAACTAATGATACCAGGTAGATTATAGCTTCAATTTAAAAAGATAGACAATGGGTCATCTATTGTTTGTTTCCCACCCAACATGAACCACATAGAAGACCCCAGATGAACCAGATAGTAGACAGATACTATTCGTTGCTGGCTCGATATGAGACCCATGGGCAATTCAAAACTCAAGATTGAACGATAAAGTAGCAGGTAATAATAACCGATGTATAGCGTAAGCAAACACGAAAGACTGCGACCTCTCTTCCAGAACTGTGTAGTCTCAGGTTCATCTGCTCAGTCGGTGATGGTAATGCGGTTGGCGTGGCTGCCGGCAACAGGGAAGATGATCTGAGGCGGTGAAAGGAAGTCTGCAGGGGGGATCTCTACTGCAGTGAACGCTTCTGTCGATGGTGCACCTCAGGTGGGGTGGATGACGGTACGACAGGAGCAGGACATAACACACAAAGTTTTCTTTGACGCCTATCTGAAAATGAAGTAAATCTGTAAGGGCTCCTTAGAATAGGAGGATTCTATAAACACAGGGACAAGAAAACCACAGGAATAGGATAGGAATGCACGTGCAAAACAGAGCATTTGGAAACATAGGATTTCAGTCAACCTGTGTGTTTGGCTCACATGAATTGGACGAACAGAGGAATGGAGAAACAAAGTGATGTGGCGAGTGTACAACCTCTTTGGCATAGCCTTGTGGACCTCAGCGTCATTGGGTTGGACGTGGAGGATGGTGATCATGCTGGTGTGACTGTCGGAGGTGGGGAAGAAGATCAAAGGCCTTTGGAAACGGCGTCGAGGGTACTGCTCCGCTGTGATGGACGGTTCCGTCGTTGGAGCAACTCTGCTAAGGTGTACGGCGACGAGGCTGAAGCATGACAAGATAGACAACGTTAATCTGAAGTGGGACCCTAATATCATCTGCAATAGATGATGTAAAATACATCACCAAAAAGTGCTAGATGTAAAATGCATCAGCCGCGCCACGGCCGCTCCGACAGACGCTGTAAGTACTGTTCACTCTGAACTTAACTGAAGAAAATGAACTTCATAGTCGAAACTGAATTTTACTGTCGAAACTGATTGAACTAGTAACAGAGCATTGCAATAGATGTTTAGGGCGTTCGAGCACTAGTAGCAGAGAAGCAGTGATCTAAATCAGCAGACGCTCGAGCATGGAATGCACTAGCAGAGAGCAAGTCGTGCAGTAGCACCGTGAGCGAGTGCTAAAGCAGCAACTCCTGTAGCTGCCGGAGGTCGTGCAGCAGCAGCGCAAGCGAGAGCAAGAGCAGAGCAGCGGCACGAACGAAAGCAGAAGCAGTGCAGCAGCGCGACCGACAGCAAGAACAGAGCTGCAGCGCGAGCGAGAGCCGGAGCAGCTGCAGCTAGTGCCGTTGTGGAAGTCGCCGCCGAGGAAGCAGCGACATGGGGGAGAGACGCCGTGGATGATGTGGCCGGCGACGGCGCCGTCGATGGAGACACGCCATGTCTGCTCGGTATCGAGCACCGGCAGCCCCGTGAGATCGAATAAAAGATAAAATGCAGCGGTGAGTGCAGAACCTCCTTGGTTGCACCGAGTTGGCCTCGGCTTCATCAGAGGAATTGGTGAGGGTGCTGCGGTTCCGGTGGGGCAGGTCAAGACGGCGCTGTGGGGATTGAGGTGGCACGATAGACGAGGCGAATGTTGGGGCAGCTCCTTGGAGGTGGAGGACGGGGCGGCTGATCCGGTGGGATGACGAGATTGACAACGGATCCTCGTCTGGTGCGGTGGATGAGGGACGGCGAGCTGTTGCGGTGGACGACGTAGTCGGGGAAGAGTCTCCGGCTGGGCGGCGGTCGGGAGGCCGATGGAGGAGCGTGGGGTTTCGCGGGTTTTGGCGGCCTCGGTGTACGAATGGGGGGGGCGAAGGGGGAGGGGGGAGCCAAGCTTAGGGACGTGCTTGTCCAAAATGTAGGGTAAGTTACCAGCGTACCCCCACCGGTTTTGACACTGCGACATGGAGCTTCATTTCCGGCTGAGGGGTAGAAGGGAGATTTCGCGTGTCTGGGCTACGGGAGCGATTTCGGATGAGGAGGGAGTTCTCGCGCGCGTCCAAATTTTGGGATAACAAGGCGCGACACGGGTTGAAGAAGCGGGAGTTTCAAAGCAGGTGAGACAAAAGATACTCGAGCTTGAAAATTTCGGGATAACAAGGTGCGGATTCCTTGTTCGGCAGAACAAACTTAACGTGTAAAAAAACAATTCATACAAGACACAAGAGAGTCATGTCCCCTTTTACAATATTGCTATAGATGCCATTGAAAAAACTACAAGAAAAATGTAAAAAAAATTGGGAGAACAAGATTACCCTGCACAGTACCAAATCGATTCGCACTTCCCTCAACAAGAACAAAAGACAAATCAATTCCCACCAAAGAAAGAGTAATGTCCCTTTTTATATGATTACAGATGCCATGATCTCGAATTTCAATTTTTGAATCCACGTTATGTTGAATTCGAATATATCGTTAGGTACCTTGCGGTTTATAATTGATGTAGTCGTACATTTTGATCTTCCATCATATATGAACATTTTACTCCACCATGTGAACATATATATTATCGTCTACCATATGGACTAAATTTGAATCAATTTTCCTTATTTGAATACGATTGTTGTCAAGTTATACAATAATTTAAATATTATCTTGATAACAAAAAACATACATATAGCAGTAATCATATTTCACTATGAACTACATGTACCATACGCTCTCCAATTCAAATATTTGTATCCATTTTATGTTGAATTCAAATCATAGTACATTATTGGTCTAGGCAGCGAGATGTTTGGGATAATCTAAACCCTGTTTTCATACATATAATTTTTGGCTGAATTGGGACAAGTTTTCATATAAGCCTCTTGCAAAACCAGAGATTCTCTCAACAAGCCTCGTGGTTCCGAGAGGGAACGTGTCACCTTTGTGTGCGAAACGATATACGCTGCCTCCCCCCTGATTTTATTTACAGAGGCAACATAGAACTATATGAGTGCCCTGTTAAATTTTGGAATTATTTTGGGTTCATTTGGCCTTTTTATACATTAATTGAGTTTCTGGACTTTTAATGTGCATAATCTAAATATGAATTGCATGCACATGCTCCGGTGCACCAAAGTGGGTTGAAAAATCACATGTGTGTCCTTGGTTGAATTTCTAGGTCCATTGGAAGAAATGAGAATGAAATTCAAACATCTGGGCGTCATGACTCGGCCGAGAACATCAAGAAACTTTGATTTTAAATTCATGTAAATACAAAACTCGCCTGGAAATCATTAAACTCGGCATGGTGTCATGTCATGGCACTAACATGTTGTGGTAAAAAATTGGGCCGATTTGGAAGCTCGTGGTTCTAAGAGGGAACGTGCCACCTTTGAGTGTGAAACGATATACGCAGCCCTCCCCCCTTTGAGTTTAACAAAGGCAACATAGAACTACATTAGTGCCCTGTTAAATTTTGGGACTATTCCGGGTTCGTTTGTCGTTTTTTATACATTAATTGAGTTTCTGGTCATTTAATGTGCATAAGTCAAATTTGAACTACAAGCACATGCTCTCGTGCACCAAAGTTGGTTGAAAAATCACATTTGTGTCCTCGGGTGAATTTCTAGGTCCCATGCAAGAAATGAGAATCAAATTCAAACATCTGGGCATCGTGGCTCGGCTGAGAACATTGAGAAACCTGGTTTTAAAATTCTTGTAAATCCAAAACATGTCTGAAAATCATGAAAGTTGGCGTGGATGTCATGTCATGGTACTACCATGTTGTGGTAAAAAAATTGGCTGAATAGGAACAGATTTTGGTATAAGCTTCTTGCAAACCCAAGCTTCTCTTAAGAAGGCTCATGGTTCTGAGAGGGAACATGCCACCTTTGAGTGCGAAACAATATACGTTGTCCCCCTTGAGTTTATTTACAAAGGCAACATAGAACTACATGAGTGCCCTGTTAAATTTTGGAATTATTCCAGCTTCGTTTGGCCTTATTTACACATTAATTGAGTTTTTGGCCATTTAATGTGCATAATTCAAATTTGAACTACAAGCACATGCTCCCGTGCACCAAAGTTGGTTGAAAAATCACATTTGTGTCCTCGGGTGAATTTCTAGGTCCCATGCAAAAAATGAGAATCAAATTCAAACATCTGGGCATCATGGCTTGGTCGAGAACATTGAGAAACTTGGTTTTAAAATCATGCAACTTGGCATGGTGTCATGTGATGGTAGTACCATGTCATGGTAAAAAAAATTGGCCGAATTGGAACAAATTTGGTATAAGCTTCTTGCAAATCGGAGCTTCTCTCAAGAAGGCTCGTGGTTCTGGGAGGGAACGTGTCACCTTTGTGTGCATAATTCAAATTTGAAATACAAGCACATGTTCCAGTGCACCAAAGTTGGTTGAAAAATCACATGTGTGTCCTCGGGTAAATTTCTAGGTTACATGCAAGAAATGGGAATGAAATTCAAAATTCTGGGCGTCGTGGCTGGGTTGGAAACATTGAGAAACTTAGTTTTTTAATTCCTGTAAATCCAAAACACGCATGAAAATAATGAAACTTGGCTTGGTGCCATGACATGGCACCAACATGCTGTGGTAAATTTGTAGTCCGATTTGCGAAGGCGCACACATTAACAATCAACGAAGTCATTTTGGAACAAGTGCTGTCATGTTACAATCGGAAACACAAGTATTGTTGAAACCGTGGGCGTTCTACTTACTAGTAACATTTACGTGCGGCCACACGTCCCCATTTTTTATTAGCTAGGAGGCACCGTGCAGGGTAGCTATTTGAGTAGTACGAGAGGCGTGCGATCAGACCCCTGCGTGTGCTTATCGGGAGGAGAGCCCTTTGACCTCCATCTACCGTCCACCTCTCTCCCAAGGTCTCCATTAATGGCGCCCGAACCTCTGTTTAATGGTGTGGCTATGTCTCACTCGACTAAGATTTAAGAGAGAAAAAAGAAAATCTAAAAGCACGAATCTTGATGTAAGATCCGACGGACCTATATAGCATCTACTGCGACTTATAGCAAGACTGATGAATATATAAGGACGATTAAATTTTTTGATCAAAGAATGGCTTGTCCCTTCCGATTTTCATTACTGAAAACCACCACAATTAACAAGAAGTTCAGCACAACTCCAGCCTAACATGAAGGACTAAAAGCTACCAGATTGAAATCGCAACATCCCAAGAGGCCAACAAAGGCCAAACATCCGCGCTAGAACCCAACATTACAACCGACGACACAATCCACATCCTAAACCGATTATTACATCAAAAGAAACCAGGAAACTGATGGAAGCCCAGCAGCAACTAGAAGAACAGCAACGCCAGGGTCGCTGCAGCAAGAGTTTTCTTCATCCCAGCCTCACAACATTGATCTTCCACAGAAAGATAAGGACGATTAATTGTCTTACATAATTAGAAAGATAATTAAAAAAGCCACATGCGGCTACGCCCGAAATACACAAGGGCAAAAGAAGAAGGAAGACAAGGATCTGGCTCACTGATCTCTACTTTCTTGATGCGTTGCTGCAGGCCGCGGGAAGTAGTCTCCGCGGCGAGCGACGATGAGCTCTTTCGTGTCCTCAAGACGCTGCTTGAGAACATCCAAAGATTCCTCCACCAGCCTTTGGCGCTCGTTGCGCAGCATGTCATTCTCGTCCATAAGTTTCTTGACGATGACGCTGGTCCTCTTCAACAAGGCACTGGTCTCCTCCTGCTGGTCTGTACTTCGGACAATCTTCTCCCTCAGCAGGTCGCGCTCGGCCCGGAGCCTCTCATTTCCCTCCCTTAGTGCGCCGATAGCCTGTTCAAACGAGGCTTTCATGTCGTCCTGCAACCTCGCAAAGCGGGAGATCTGATCCATCTGGCCATGGACGACCGCATGCATGCGCCAGTAACAGTCGTCGCCTGCACGCGAGAAATTTTCCCAGGCTGCCACGGCGCGGCGGGACATCTCTGCCGCAGTCGTGGCGCGGCGGGACATCTCTGCTGCTTCCGCGGCACGGCCATACCAGTCTGCTGCATCGACGGCGCGGCGGGACCTCCGTGCTGCTTCAGCGGCGCGGCGGGACCTCTGTGCTGCTACTTCCGCGCGGCGGGATATGTCGGCTGCTCTCGCAGCAAGGTGGGACATCTCTCGTGCTTCCGCTTCCATGCTCGCCTCTCCCTGGTGGCAATCTCTCGACCTAGAACTCACGCTGGCCATGGCAGACGCAAGGGAAGGATGCTGAATGGCTTGTTTGTTTTTGTGGATGAGGAGTTGAGGAGGAATGCACAGTCATCTTGGCATACTAGTATTTATAACCGAGTACTAATACGCTCCTAAGTGGGAAACCGTTTAGGTTGTGATCGGTGTGAACAGGTTTGCAATTCAATATAGCGTGGAGTAATTTGGAATGTGACGAGATGCAAGCTCAAAATTTTTTGACGGTTCAAGTTTCGAAGTGCGGCACTATTCCCGGATGGAGTACTTCTTTTTCAACTCTCTCCTTTCCGGTTTTATAGGGCTTATCTCAAAATTTTAGTTTTTCCATTTTATAAGGCTCAATTTGGTTGTTCCCCAACACATGTTCAGATTCCAAGGTGCATTAAATCATTGCATGCAAGTATTAAGAGAAAATTGACCAATGCATGTACTTTATGCATGCATGCATTGCAATTAATGCATTGATAAACATAATTTTTTATCGCCACCAAAACCCACCATTTCTTAAGCTAAAGTAGACCAAGGTAATCCCTATATTAGCATATTACTAAGATAAACAGAAGGCACTGTAGAAACATTTAGGACGTGAGCTTGTCAATCTGAATGTGGAGGGACACAAGCTTAGCCCCGGCCCGCAGCTTGGGCGGAACTGTCAAGAAGGTCAGCTCCTGCACGTCGACGTTGCCGGGATCCTTGCTACTTGTCACCTCCATTTCCACCTTGACGGCGTCGGTCGTGCCTTTGGGCTCCCCCGGCGGGCCGTTCGCCCACAGCTTGCCCACGTAGTGCGGCAGTGGGGATGCCTCCGCTCTGATGCAGACGACCGACATGACGATAGGCGCGCCGATGTCGAGCACGCCGCCGACCAAGAAAAACACGCGGCAGTCCTCCTCCGTGAACAGCAAGAGCCGTGGCTCCGACAGTGGCACTTGCAGCTGGAGCACCTTGCCGTACTGGATCCTGTGCACGGGCATGGGATGCGCGGTGCTGATGTGGTGGTAGAGCGCCGGCGGCGGGCCTTCGTAGCCGCAGACGGGCACGGGGCATTCGCAGGGCGCGAGCGGACACACGCTCTGGTGATCGGCGAGCTTGTGGTAAGTGACGTAGCGCCCACAGCCTTCGTGCGGGCACTCCACCCTCACCGACGAAAGGACGGAGTCCACCGCCGTGTTCCGCACGTCGAAGCCACCGCAGCGCTCGCACTTCTGGCACCGCCGCTGGTTCCCGGGGCGCTCGACGCGGCAGTCCGCGCAGGCCAGGTGCCCTCCCTTGCACTGCAGAAATCAATCGAACGGCACATCAATCAAGAAACCTGCACCTTGCTCAATCAGCCGAACGGACGAGGTGTATTCGAACCTCATACACTGGAGGCGTCAAGGGGCGGAGGCACAAGAGGCAGTGGAGCACGTGAGGTCCATCGAGACCTTAGAGAGCTCCATCGTCGGGTCCTGTTCGGTCTGCATGATCCCGCCCTCCTTGTGCACAACCATCTCTCGACTTGGGCCGGGGTATTACAAAGCTTTACCGTCACATATTTTATACTACTTCAAGGTGCATTAAATCAACACATGCAAGTATCAAAAGGAGAGTCACGGCATGCATGTATGCGTTGTAATTAATGCATCAGTAAACGCAAATTATTGAAATATATCGAGTGCAGTGCTTTGATGTGTCGCGTCAACTCGTACATCAACGAGAAGTTTGATTATCCTCTCCCTCGCCGACTTAACTGCACCTGCCTTTGGCTGTATGATAGGTTGGCCACACACCTGTCGGGCCCACCTGTCATACACGCAAAGGCAGGAGCGTCCCTCCCTCGCCCATGAGTGTGGTGGCTGGCAAGACTAGGAGAAGCTTTCTCTACACGCTCTCCCTCCCGCACGCGGTGGACATGCAGCAGTTCAATCGGTGTCAGATGGCCAGAAGCGTATTGTAGTACTCCTCCAGTGCAGTAGTACTCCATCATTGTTCGACTTCCCGAAGAGGCGAAGAGCCAAGCGCAGCCCGGACGCTCGTGTGGTAGTTTCATGTGTAGAGTAGTCTAGGATAGCGTGTACCGTGCCTGTAATCTTAAAATCGTTGGGGTCGGCTCCATGCTATGTGGCCGTCTCGAAGTTTTTTAAAAAAAATTAAAATAGTCTTCTGGCCCTACCTGACACCCTGGTGATTGTAGTTTGCACGCTCATCTGGTCAAGACAGGAATATATATTTTAATTTGTTTTTTTCTTCGAAAAGGGGGGACTCCCCGGCCTCTACATCAGAACGATGCATATGTCCACATATATTTTAATTTGTGGTGGGTAAATGTTAGAGGTTGCAGCAAATATATTGTACACTACGGGTCTTTCAGACAAGTTTAGAGGCAAGCATGTGGGGCCAGTGCTATGATGTGTCACGTCAACTCGTACAACGAGGAGAAGCTTGATTTTACTACACACCTTCTCCCTCACCCATGCGCGCGGTTGCTCGCAAACGAGGACAGACTTTTACTTAGTAGTACTTCTACAACAAGCTATCCGTCCCGCTCGCGGTGGACGGACATGCAAGAGTGGATTTGACACTGTAGAAGCAGTACTAGGGTTGCTCTCTTCATTCTGTCATCCTCTCCAGATATAAACAAGACAGTGGTAGCGACATTTTCTCTCTGCTCACCGCTGGTCACAGATCCGGCCGGATCCCTTCGGCCGGTGTGTGTAGAGGACTAAAAGGTGCATCGTTCACGCGGTCATCGCCGCCGAGGGAGGAAACCCACAACTGCCGGAGGGGCCCGATCCTCTGCCCGTGCCATTCTCTCCGACACAGCGCCGGCTCGGGAGGTCCTCCGACCCTTCTTCCTCCCTGTCGTATTGTCCGCAAATCCGACCTGTCGCCGCCGACATCCCGGCGACCCTCAGGTATAAGTTCTTCGAAAGCGGCCTTGCTCTACTGCCCCAGCTCCCCACGTGTCTGCATGTGCATCTTTTTCTACTCCCATCAGCTCTTCCAAAGCCACCTAAATTTTTAGTATTATTAGAGGTAAAGCTACTTCATGCATTCGAATCTAGGGCTTTGTTCAAACAAAGAAGAAAGGGGGGAAAGTTGTAGCATGAATCTAGGACTTGATTCAAAGAGGAAATAATATGGTGAAAGTGGTAGAGACCGGATACCCAACTAGTCTCTTGGCTGAAAAGGGAAATAATGGGAAAACGCAGTACAAACTGGATAAGGAACAGATCTATTATTGGTTGAAAAAAGGATAGGAAGTGGCGGCTGGTGGACAAGTCAACATAGTATGTCCAGGATTAGATTTGCTGGCATCACATAGTAAAAGGTCTCCAAGATTAGATTTGCTGCCCTCACATAGTAACAGGTCTCAGGATTAGATTTGCTGCCCTCACATAGTAAAAGGTCTCAGGATTAGATTTGCTGCCCTCACATAGTAAAAGGTCTCCAGGATTAGATTTGCTGCCCTCACATAGTAAAAGGTCTCCAGGATTAGAGTTGCTGCTCTCACATAGTAAAAGGTCTCCAGGATTAGATTTGCTGCCCTCACATAGTACAAGGTCTCCAGGATTAGGTTTGCTGTACCACTTTATGCCTCCTTGTAGGTACATTGTGCTGATGCGTCCACTGTCGCATGTCCTTATACCAACCTTTTGCTGTTGTTAATGTAAGGGCGCATGTAAAATGAAGCGATCACATTGTTACCTTAGGGACATGTCTAACCAGTGTTATTGTTAATCTAATGCCTCCAGTGATAAGATGCAATTAAACTGTGTTACAAATGGCACTCCTGCTGTTTTCCCCGGTATGATAAGTAAGTTGCTCCTTTACGCTGCTGAGTGTCCTGGTGTCCCCACGGTCCCATGCCCTTAAACCAACTCTTTAGCTGCTGTTGATTTACTGTGTCTGGTAAACAAGCAATGCCACCATTAAAGTAATCCCATATTTGAGGAATCTCATTGTTGATCGTAATGCTTCTGGTAACATGAAGCATTGCTGACGTTTTAAAATTTCTACTATCCTTGCATGATTGCCATGAACATAATTAAGATGCTTCTTTTCATTTTGTATATGTTTCGTATATTCTTATTGACCAGCAACTGTTTACTTTCTATCCTTTTGTGCAGATAGGGATATCCATTTCACCTTGTTGCTATTGTGACCTTTTGGTGAACTGCACAAAACACTTTTTTTTGGAATGAGTGTCTTGTGCAGTTCAACTAAAATGTCACGTGGGCAACATCTCTCAATTTTGGTGGAACTGCACAAAATGGTGATTGGAGTTTCCAAAATCTCCGTCTAGTTCTGCTGGTAATCTCATGCAACATTTTATTAGCCTTTGCAAGATGAGCCGTCACTGTCACCACAATGGCACTTTATTTTAGTGGAACTGCACAAAAGGATAACAAAATTATAGTTTCACCTTACATGAGCCGGACAGCCAACCTTAATGTTCCTCAATTTTAGTGCAACTACTAAAGAAGAACCTGCCAGCTCATGAGAGCAAGTACTTCTTGCTAGCCGAATGATGCAATCTTTGCTTCATTTCAGGTGAACTGCAGAAAAAGGCGCATGAATTGAATCATGGAAGTCCAGGCAGGCTTCATCCGAGTGGAGCTGCAGGTTGAGTAAAGGAGGCCACTATTAAAATGAAATCATGCTCTCCTGGTTTGTGCTATGCAAACAGGAATACTCAACTACAGATGTTGTGACGGTCAAGAGCATTCGCCAAGTTCTTCGATTGTATGACATGGCTAGAGAAGATGGATTTAATCCCGATATTCACTTTATCAAAAGGCTCTAATGGGTTGGTTATGAATCTTGCAAGCTGGGAATCAGTGAGATGTGTAGGCATCTTTGTTGTACTTATTATTTGAATCTTATTTGTTGGTTTTGAATCTTGCAAGCTCGGAATCAATGAGATGTGTAGGCATCTTTGTTGTACTTATTATTTGGATTTTATTTGTTGGTTCTGAATCTTGCAAGCTGGGAATCAATGAGATGTGTAGGCATCTTTGTTGTACTTACTATTTGGATCTTATTTGTTGGTTCTGAATCTTGCAAGCTGGGAAACACGACATGATGATGCAGAGGACAACAACCATAACAAACAGTTCAAACTTGGTAGTATTATCTTTGTGAAAGTGCGACAAATGTGCTGATCGTGTGCGTCTTGAGAATAATAATTCTAAGTCTTGTGCATGTTGATCCTGTGGCACTGATAGAACGAGCGAATGCATTGCTTGTTTTAAGTATAAATTTCTATTAGAGCTAATTAAATTTAAGTAAAGTGACCACTAACTCCTGTTATTACAGTACCAATACAGACCCGCTCGTGAACCGACGTGTGGCCGAGGGTGCATCTTCTGTCGGGCGTGCAGCCGACGAGGGAGGGCTAGCAACTGTTCTCGCCTGTACACACTCAGCTTACTGTTAAATCCAGTTCCCCAGGAGCTGAAAAACGAACTGCTACCGCCGCCTACACACTCATTCACTCGAAGAGAGTCCAATGGTGATCCGAGGGGTGAGCCTGCTAGATATGGACTTCAGCAAGGAGTTCCCCTTTGAGTTCGCCGTTCAGTCCTATGGCTGCACCAAGTTGAATGTGATGTACACCAATGATACGGACTCGGTGAAGCTCTGCCTCGCCTCAGTCCTATGGCTGCACCAGGTTCTGGAGCATTCGCCCGTTTCATCAGCAGCGCCGACTGCACCTTCGCTACGGTGGAGAGAAGGAAGAACGCGACGATTCGGCCATCTGGTGCAACAAGCTTGTCGACATCCAGAAGCAATACAAGATCATCATCAACGGGTAGGAGAAGGACTCCGTGGTTGACCTCGCTGAGACCATCATCGACCCCTGATACACCAACATGAAAGAAGACGACTTGAACACGTGGGAGGTACCTCTGAATCTAGCCTACGTAACCTACGCGGCCAAGGACGCATACGCATGCTACGACATGTACATGCAGATCTTGGACATGAGGGCGTGTCTGCTTCCCATAACCGACGAGTACACGGACAGCCGCAGCGTCATGATCAAGTGTGCCAGGAAGGTCTAGATGTTGCACTTTATCTGTTTATAAGCACCTTTATCATGTGAGTGTTTCATGCATTAGCCTATGTGTCGTAATTATCTGTTTTGTCCGAAATATTTCTTTTAAGAACCCATTAACCTGATTGCTTTTTTTAGTGGCTATTTGCTTATGTATGTAAACTAGTTCACTTGTCCGTAAAAAAACTAGTTCACTCGGCTGCCGTGCTTTGAATCTCCTTCCTCCCAACATATTCCCCTCCTCAGGTGGACCCGGCAGGTCTCTGAATTTTCTCCCACTTTCTTTTTCGATGTAAACTGAGTTTTCTCCCAGTACTTTCCCCTAGAACCAACTCAACTGTCCCACGTCTAGCCTAAAAAATAATAATACCCCACGTACTATTAACTCATCAAATTAAAATGATATTTTATTTCGTAAGTTGAAAGTTCTTACAAAATAATAATAATAATTGTTTATATATAACTTGGCAAGTTAACTCCTAGTGATTACGTACATAAGCTTGCAAAGATTTTACTGACGTGCAATCATGTGTTTATGTTTTTATAACATTTCTCCGTCTAGCCCAACATGATATTTTCACCCAGCCTAGCAAGTCCGCGGATTTCAAGAAAAATGCAAATGGGATTTAAATGGGCTGCATAGATGCTACATCATTGTTTCACCCAGCCCACCAAATGGACTAAAAAATGTTCCCCCCGCTGACAGGTCGGACCCACCAGCTATATCTTCGCACACAAGGAAGTGCCTCCTTATTACGCGCAAAATAACAATGTCCATCCAACGGCCGTAGTGCTTCTTCAACCTCTGGTCTTCTTGCTCCAGCCGCCCAAAGCAGCGTCGGTCGTGCCGCATGCTCCTGCCTCCCGTGGCCGGCTGTGCTGCCGCGGAGGCCTCACCGCCCCCTACTATTCCCACCGCTGGCCAGGCCCTGCGGTGATGGCAGCCTCACACCGTAGACGAACCAGTGAACCCTCGTACTCCTCTCCGCGCGGGCTTCCACTGCCGCGTCGTCCCCTTCCTAGGCCTCGCCGTCGTCCACCGCCGTGGTGCTCTCCGTGCGGCGTGGTCAACATGGTCAAGGAACGACTTCCATCGGAAGAGTACTGTACGTGGAGAGGCTGACAGCTGGGTCCACGGCCACACCCCAGTTTTTTTGTGATTTGCCAAGCAAGTCGCTTTGTCAGGCCTGTTGGGCTGCAAATCTTTCAAGACGAGGAGAGCTTTCATTCAGCTGGCCGAGAAAATGGCCCATCAGTAATGAGAAATGGGATGTACATTTTTAAAACACATCAAACCGGCAATTAGTTTCAAATATCTTTTTTTTCATTTCAAGATTTAAATTACATTAATTTTTATGCATGGAGAATTTGTTGGATTTTGTATTGATATACATTTATTTTTAAAATCAGTTTGAATGTGAGTCGAAATTTCGGGATCAAAAACAGTTCGGACCGCACCGAAATATGCAAAATTTCATATAATTTTTTAACCGTGGCCACAATTTGGGCTATAATGCTAACAAAAAGAATATGGGCTCCAAAAAAACCTTAAGAATTAGCAAATGGGCTGAAAATTATTAGAAATAATGGCAGATGGGATGTATGCTGTTTTCCACAGATTTGAGGCTTTCCTAAAAAAAGGTTGACGCACAAGCAGTGACTGTTGGATGTCCATCCAACGGCCGTCGTGCTTCTTCAATCTTTGCTCTTCTTGCTCCAGCCGCTCAAACAAGCACCGGCGGGACTGCCTGCTCCCTCCTCCCCGCGGCCGGCTGTGCTGCCGCGCAGGCCTCACTGCCCCACCATACTCCCATCGCTGGCCTAGCCATCCCTCTACTTACCCACACCTGCTGTTATTCTCCGGCGATGGCAGTCGAACCAGTAAACCCTCGTACAGTCGTACTCCCCTCCGCGTGGGAAACAAAAACAACGGCCGAGTCTTCCCTGCCTCCGTGTCGTTCCCTTCCTAGGCCTCACCGTCGTCCACTGCCCTGGTGCTCTCGGCGTGGCGTGGTCAGCGTGGTCAACGACCGACATGCATTTGAAGTGGACTGTACGTGGAGAGGCTGACAGCTGGGTTCATGGCCGCACGCAAGGAAATGCCTCCTTATTACGCGCAAAATAATGATTTCCTCCACCTGACATCTGGGACCCACCGAAACGGCCTCTGTATTTCGCGAAAAAAACATTACCGCCACTGACAGCTCGGACCCACCAGCTATATCTTCGCACGCAAGGAAGTGCCTCCTTATTACGCACAAAAAAATGAATACCCCCCCTGCTAGCTAGGACCCAGTATAGTGGGCCTACTAAGTTGACGGGGACGAAGGGCTTTGTCAACTTAGTCAATATGCACGATTCTAGCTCGACTGACCGTACGATGTCCATCCAACGGCCGTAGTGCTTCTTCAACCTCTGGTCTTCTTGCTCCAGCCGCCCAAAGCAGCGCCGGTCGTGCCGCCTGCTCCTGCCTCCCGGGGCCGGTTGTGCTGCCGCGGAGGCCTCACCGCCCCCATACTACTCCCACCGCTGGCCAGGCCATCCCTCCACTCCACTCACCCACACCCCCTGTTATTCTGCGGCGACGGCAGTGCAGCCGAACGAGTGAACCCTCGTACTCCTCTCCGCGTGGGCATCCACCGCCACGTCTTCCCCGGCTCCGCGTCGTCCCCTTCCTAGGCCTCGCCGTCGTCCACCGCTGTGGTGCTGTCGGCGCGGCGTGGTCAATGTGGTCAACGACTGAATTCCATCGGAAGAATACTGTACGTGGAGAGGCTGACAGCTGGGTCCACGGCAGCCGCAAGGAAGTGCCTCCTTATTACGCGGAAAACAATTATTCCTCCACCTGACAGCAAGGACCCACCGGACGCCCACCAGTATATCGAAAAAAAACGTTTTCCCCTGACTGCTGGGACCTACCCGACGGGCCACCGTATTTCACGAAAAAAAACGTTCCCCCTGCTGTCAGCTCGGACCCACCGGAAGTGCCTCCTTATTACGCACAAAAAATGAATACCCCCTGCTAGCTGGGACCCACCTTGGTGGGAGGCTGACTTGTGGGCCTAATAAGTTGACGGGGACGGAGGGCTTTGTCAACGTAGTCAATATGCACGATTCTAGCTCCAGTGACCGTACGATGTCCATCCAACGGCCGTAGTGCTTCTTCAACGTCTGGTCTTCTTGCTCCAGCCGCCCAAAGCAGCGCCGGTCGTGCCGCCTGCTCCTGCCTCCTATGGCCGGCTATGCTGCCGCGGAGGCCTCACCGCCCCCTACTATTCCCACTGCTGGCCAGGCCCTGCGGCGACGACAGCCTCACACCGCCGCCGAACGAGTGAACCCTCATACTCCTCTCCACGTGGGCATCCACTGCCGCGTCTTCACCGGCTCCGCGTCGTCCCCTTCCTAGGCCTCGCCGACGTCCACCGCCCTGGTGCTCTTGGCGCGGCGTGGTCAACGTGGTCAAGGAACGACTTCCATCGGACGTGGACTGTATGTGGAGAGGCTGACAACTGGGTCCATGGCGGCAGCAAGGAAGTGCCTCCTTATTACGCGGAAAATAATGATTCCTCCGCCTGACAGCAGGGACCCACCGGACGGGCCACCGTATTTCGCGAAAAAAATGTTTCCCCCATAACTGCTGGGACCCACCAGCTACACCTTCGCACGCAAGGAAGTGCCTGACAGTCGGGACCCACCTGGTCGAAGCGTATGTAGCGTTGTCATTCTAGTCGCGAACGTGTACGTACATATATACTGGTGGATGTAGAGGCGCGCACGTGTCATAGTAGAGGCGGCCAGGGTGCAAGAAAGAAAATACGGCCACGTATGTGTACATACGGGCGGGGTCTCGAACGCCTACTCGCGCATACGTACGGCGAGGGCTCGTGTACATGGCTGGGTCGGAACGGAGAAACAGCGTCATCGTCGTGTTCATGGGTCAGAACGGAATGCGTGGTCGTGTTCATCGGGAGGGCTTGGACGGAAGAGGCGATGGAAACGAGGCCTGGCGTACCGCACAACGGAGGGAACGGACCTCCTATGGTCGAAACGGGGGTCCTGTTGATCGGGAGGGGTGTGGCGTACCGCAAAACGGAGGAAACGGACCTCCTACGGTCAAAACGGGGGTCCTGTTGATCGGGAGGGGTGTGGCGTACCGCAAAACGGAGGAAACGGACCTCCTTCGGTCGAAACGGGGGTCCTGTTGATCGGGAGGGGTGTGGCATACCACAAAACGGAGGAAACGGACTTGTGTTGGAGCGCTACGGTCGAAATGGGGGTCCTGTTCATCGGGAGGGGTGTGGCGTACCGCAAAACAGGACTCCATGGATACTGTTCATCTCCACCGTCTACCCCCTCAGCCTCCACGAGCTATTGTTCATCCACCGTCGACCTCCTCCAGCCTCCACGGGCTCCTGTTCATCCAGCCTCCACCGCGCGCTACTCCACCGGCTACTGTTCAACCACCCCTCCACCGTCTACTGTTCATCCAGCCCTCCACACCACGGGGTCCTGTTCAACCACCCCTCCACGGGCACCCCTCCACCGTCTATTGTTCATCCTGCCCTCCACACCATGGGGTCCTGTTCATCCACCCCTCCACGGGCACCCCTCCACCATCTACTGTTCATCCAGCCCTCCACCACACCACGGGGTCCTGTTCATCCAGAGGCAACGCCACCGCTCACTGTTCATCTAACCCCCCCGCAATGCTCATTGTTTATCCCATCGACCGGCTTCAGTTAGCAGCAGTAGCGAAGGAATCGCTCGATCGGGTTCAGTTAACAGGCATCGATCGATCGCTCGGGTTCAGTAACGCGTAGCCTGCAGTGCGATCGCTCGGGTTCAGTTAGAGCCCAACGCCTCACTCGGGTTCAGTTAGAGCCAACGCCTCGCACACACGCGCGTACGTGTACGAGAGAAACGCGCATCACTCGGCCCCCGACCTCCCACCGTAACCGGGAACTCCCCGAAATTTTGCTCCCCTCGCTTCTACCACGGTTTTTTTCCGTCATGGACGGCCCAAAGAATGTCATGCAGCTGCGTCTCCGGCCCGCCCAGGACGAAAATCCCATTTTCTGTCATGATTTTTTGTCATAGAAGTAGGATCCCACCACATCTATGATGATACCGGGTTTTGTCACAATTATCGTCATAGAAGTGTCATATGTATGACAGAAAAAAATTCGTTCAGCCCAAAATGTCACGGATGTGTCTTTTTTTGTAGTGGTTATGCAGAAAGTGACCAAATGATGTTACACTACGTTGCATCTCCAAGGAATAGGGTAAAGAGTTGATAGCTGACATACATGGCGGATACTATGGGCACCACTCGTCGTCGCGAACCCTCGTCGGCAAGGCATTCCGAAGTGGATTCTACTGGCCTACGGTGCTCAACGACGCGGCCGAGCTGGTGAAGTCCTACGAGGCCTGCCAATTCCACGCCAAGCAGATCCATCAGCCAGCTCAGGGCCTCCAGACCATCCCACTGTCATGGCCATTCGCGGTCTGGGGGCTGGATATTCTAGCCCCGTTCCCTTGGGCGCCTGGGGCCTATCGATACCTCTACGTCACCATCGACAAGTTCACTAAGTGGCCGGAGGTTGAAGCCGTCCACGCCATCCTAGCTGGCTCTACAGCCAAGTTCATCAAGGGCCTCGTGAGCCGTTTTGGGGTCCCCAACCGCATCATCACCGATAATGGCTCGCAGTTCACTAGTAATCTCTTCAAGTCATATTGTGCTAACCTTGGAACGCAGATCCGCTACGCCTCAGTAGCACACCCCAGGAGCAATGGCTAGGCCGAACGCGCCAACGTGGAGGTCCTGAAGGGCCTCAAGACCAGGACCTTCAAGAAAAAGCTCGAGGCCTGCGGTAGGGGCTGGCACAACAATCTCCAGTCTGTGTTGTGGTTGATCCGCACCACCGCCACCAAGCCAACGGGCGAAACCCTGTTCTTCCTCATCTATGGAGCAGAAGCAGTCCCCCCTCATGAGGTCGAGCATCGCTCCGCACGGGTCCTGGCGTTTGATGAGACACAGCAGGACGCCATCCGGGGTATGGACCTCGTGCTGGGGAAGGAACGACACCATGAAGCTGCACTACGTGCGACAAGATACTAGCAAGCGCTGCGGCGGTACCACTGCCGCAGCGTCCGCTCCAGGACTCTTGAGGTAGGTGACCTCGTCCTGAGGCGGGTGCTCTCCAGGGAGGGGCTGCATAAGCTCTCGCCCATGTGGGAGGGCCCATTCAAGGTCGTCCACGTCTCCAGGCCTGGCGCCGTGCGCCTGGAGACACAGGATGGGGTACCCGTCCAGAACGCCTGGAACATCCAACACCTCCGGAAGTTCTACCCATGAAGAAAGGCCCAGTGCCTGTGAAAAAGGCCCGGTGCCTATGATGAAAGGCCCAGTGCCTGTGAAGAAGGCCCGATGCCTGTGAAGAAAGGCCCAGTGCCTGTGAAGCAAGGCCCTGTGCCTGTGAAGAATCGCCGCCCGTGACACACTCACGTAATAATGAGTGGGGTTGTACACGCCCCGGAGCCTCAGGAGATCCGCCCTTGGGCCTCGAGGGCTCCCTCCCACGCCGAGTGGCAGCACTTAGCTTCATGCTGGTGAGAAGACGTCGAAGACTAGACTAGGTGCCGGACGCGGCTTTTCATTTGCTTTCCGAAGTTGGCTCGCCCCTCTTTTAATCAAAATTTGCTTTCTGGTGTCTCTTGCTGGTTCCGTTTTATCGCTTTCTGCCTCTATTTCCCCCTTCGCCTCTTTGGTCAACCTGAACTCTCCCTCGCGTCCCTCGCGAGGGGGCTGGACAGGTACCTTCGTGAGCTTCCACCTTCTGTCTTTTCGCGAGGCACCCTCGTTTGAGCCCACAAGCTGGTGCACCTCTCCTGGTCCGTGCCCCACGGGCATCGCGACGCGAAGCACTGAGTCAAGGCCAGCGACACCTATAACCAAACCCCGGGTGAGCGATAAACCTGTTACGATTTTTTTGCAATTCCTAAGCGCATATCAGGTCAAGGAGGCCTCGACAAGCACTAGGATGCGAGTGCCTCATGAGGAGGAGGTCTCTCAAAACAAGTCGAGCTAAGTTATCCCTACATAAAACAATAATGTTACGACACGGCACAGGAACGACAAACATAACATAACAGTTGAGATCATAGTTCGATACACGCCCCTCCGGGGCCCATTCTGGTTTCTTTCTGATGCAGGAAGGAAAAGAAGAACAAAATAGAAGTGGCGCCTACATCGGTTCACGAGCGTAGGCCCCAGCACCCTCCTGAGCTCAGCCGGACCCCTCCTCGCGTTTCACGAAGGCGTGGCAACAAGACGACCCGCCACCGTCTTCGAAGCGGGCACGGCGGTGTGGCGGCTGGTCGTAGCCCCCACCGCTGGAGCTGTCATTGGGGGAAGAGCTGCCATAGCCGGACAAGACGCGGTTGGCGCCAAGGGCAGGTTCGCTCCCATCCTCGTCGCGGTCGTCGCCAAGGCCGAGCACCTCCTCACCGTCGTTCACCTCGGGGCAGCACCCGACGCGGCGACCATCTTCCTCGAACACCCTCACATAGAGGGTCGCGTCGCCGTCATACTTGAAGTGAAGGGTGCACCGCCTGCCCAGGCCGCGTGCGCGGGCAAACGTCTGCCAACCGCGGGCCAGAGCTACATTGCCCGCGGCGGAGACCTCGAACGCAACCCAGGAAGCCTTGGTGTAGCATCCGTCCGCCTGCAGCCAAAGCCTGCCAGGACTTGCGGCCGGCAGCTCGTCGGCGAGGAAGTGCGGGAGCTGAAGCCAGTTGTCGGCCGGGTTCTCCAACCAGACGACGAACTCCGGTAGCATCTCCGCCGAGTGGAAGCGTGGCCGGGGAGGCCGCGTGACCATGGCACGCCTCCCTTCATCGACAGGACCACCACAACCGGAGCGACCCCTTCCCCGTGAAGCAGCACCACCACGGCCGCGCGAAGCCGCGGCGGGGGTTGCGGTGTGCTTGTGGGGACGGCCACGTCCACGCTTGGGCACCGGAGAGCCGGGCCCCTCATGACGGGCCTTCCCCTTCTCCGCGGCGGTGAACCTCCTTGACGGCGCCATTGGTGGCAGGAGAGGAGCAAGGAAGGAGAAGAAGCGGGAGAGGAAGAGGAAGGATGGGCGATGGGGGCTCCGCCCCCTCCCA
Organism: Triticum urartu; assembly: GCF_056163025.1. NCBI lineage: Eukaryota > Viridiplantae > Streptophyta > Magnoliopsida > Poales > Poaceae > Triticum > Triticum urartu. Next base: position 117,470,141 of record NC_141875.1, on the reverse strand, counting down.
TTTATACCAGGAGAATGCCAACCAGCACCCCCATGATCATAGGTAATGATGGTTTTCCTTGCATGTCACAGGGACTTGTCACGTCGGGCAGTTGTCGAGGCAGCATGAGGAAGCGGAGACGCCCACGTCCAATCAACCACCACGCGTCGACCGAGGCCGCGGGCTATTGGGGCCCGCGGCGCTCCACACTTGACCCTTGGCTTCGCCTCGAAGCGAAGCCCGAGCGCGCCTTGGGACCGGGGGCTACTGTCGGCGTTCTAGGAACGGGGGTCCCCAGACTTGCCTGCCTGCGGCCCACGGCGTGGCTTTGCTGGCTGGCCTGTACGGCCCATCTTCATCAACAAGGAATCAAGACCCTCGCGAGGGGCCAAGCCTCGCAAGGCGGATGACACAAGACTTTCTCAAGATCGGCCTCACCAGGCTGGCCTGTGAAGGACGGGGAGTTCGAGGCTGGGCAAACCTCGTGAGGTTCTCGTGACGTAATCCATGACGATCGAGACCATGCGGGCGCCAGCGCGTGCAGCGTCCTTGTTTCCTCTTTGGTGCTAAAGGGGCAAGCGCAGGCGCGGAGTACCGAGGCATCAAGCAAAGGATTCCATATTGGTGCAACGAGACCAAGACCAAAAGGACGGCAAGAGGGAGGTCACCATGGAGCCTAGGAAGGCGTCACCACCAGATCCTTTGGCAGGCGAAGACCACCTTTTGTCAGGATAGCTTGTACTAGTTGTCCCCTTTCAAATTGGCCGTTGTTGGCTCCCTTCCCGCTCAATATTTTGGGAGAGGACCAGGGCCTCTATAAATAGGACTAGCCACCACCATAGGCAAGGATGGATCATTAAGGTCATCCTCAACCACACAAGTTCACCAAGCACAAGAACACGTCAACCTCAGGAGGTTGTTCTTCCCCTTGTACTTTTTGTCCTCAGACCAAGAGGCAATCCACCACCACCACACTGGAGCAGGGTATTACACCACAACGGTGGCCCGAACCAGTATAAATCTTGCGTCTTTTGTGTTGTGAGTTTGTCGAGTTAGTTCGTGAGATCTTAGCTAAGTTAGGACGTGGATCGATAGGGGGGAGATCTTCGCGTGCACCCCAATGTTCGAACCTTAAGGGTTTTGCCGGAATCCGTGATTCGACACAGTTCCTGTTTGTTGGATATTTTTGGTTTCACAGAAAATCCATATCAAACGGAGTCCAAACGGGATAAAAACTGACGGAGATTTTTTTGGGAATATATGTGATTTTTGGGAAGTGGAATCAACGCGAGACGATGCTCGAGGGGCCCACGAGGCAGGGGGCGCGTCCTAGGGGGGTGGGCGCGCCCCTGACCCTCGTGGCCACCCCATAAGGCGGTTGGTGCCCTTCTTTCGCCGCAAGAAAGCCAATATCCGGATGGAAATCATGTTCAAATTTCAGCCCAATCGGACTTGCGGATCTCCAAGAATATAAGAAACGGTGAAAGGGTAGAATTAGGGAGCGCAGAAAAAGAGAGACAGAGAGACAGATCCAATCTCGGAGGGGCTCTCGCCCCTCCGCCGCCATGGAGGCCATGGACCAGAGGGGAAATCCTTCTCCCATCTAGGGAGAAGGTCAAGGAATAAGAACAAGAAGGGTGGCCCTCTCCCCCTCTCTCCCGGTGGCGCCGGAACGCCGTCGGGGCCATCATCATCACCGCAATCTACACCAACACCTCCGTCATCTTCACCAACATCTCCATCACCTTCCCCCATCTATCTACAGTGGTCCACTCTCCCGCAACCCGCTGTACCCTCTACTTGAACATGGTGCTTTATGCTTCATATTGTTATCCAATGATGTGTTGCCATCCAATGATGTCTGAGTAGATATTCGTTGTCCTACGGTAGTTGGTGAATTGCTATTGTGGTTATGTTGCTGTCCTTTGGTGCCCATCATATGAGCGCGCGCGTGGATCACACCATAGGGTTAGTTGTATGTTGATAGGACTATGTATTGGAGGGCAAGAGTGACAAAAGCTTCAACCTAGTATAGAAATTGATGCATACGGGATTAAAGGGGGACCAATATATCTTAACGCTATGGTTGGGTTTTACCTTAATGAACGTTAGTAGTTGCGGATGCTTGCTAATAGTTCCAATCATAAGTGCATAGAATTCCAAGTCTGGGAGACATGCTAGCACTGACCTCTCCCACATAAAACTTCCTATCGGTCTAGTAAAGTAGTCAATTGCTTAGGGACAATTTCGCAACTCCTACCACCACTTTTCCACACTCGCTATACTAAGTTTATTGCTTCTTTACCTAAAACAGCCCCTAGTTTTTATTTATGCGCTCTTTATTATCTTTCAAACCTATCCAAAAACACCTACAAAGTACTTCTAGTTTCATACTTGTTCTAAGTAATGCGAACGTTAAGCGTACGTAGAGTTGTATCGGTGGTCGATAGAACTTGAGGGAATATTTGTTCTACCTTTAGCTCCTTGTTGGGTTCGACACTCTTACTTATCGGAAGAGGCTACAATTGATCCCGTATACTTGTGGGTTATCAATACCTTTTTCTGGTGCCGTTGCCGGGGAGTTATAGCGTGGGGTGAATATTCTCGCGTGTGCTTGTTTGCTTTATCACTAAGTAGTTTTTATTTTGTGCTCTTGTTTTCTATCTTTAGTTATGGGTAGGAAACGCAAAATACCAAAAACATTTGTGGTACCTATTGAACCAATGGTTGAAGAACCACTCAAAACCTATCACACTACCGAAGCTTTTTACTTGTATCATCTTCGATCCCTATGTGCTCGGGCTGAAACCCCAACTAGCTTAGTTGAGGGAACATCTTTATATGAGCATGCTTGTTATGTGCGACACCGCATATATAAAAAGGGAAACTTTTACTGGATCAAATTCATCGTTTGCAGTGCTATGCTTGGAATTTATGTGAAATATATGATTGTACTTGTTGTTCTAAAGACCCTAAGAAACACCTTACTTACCAATGTAGGTTTAGTGATAATGGAATCGTATCTTCGTATACTAAGGGTGTTTAATAATTACTATGATGTTCAAAAAATTGAAGAATTTGTTGCTTTTAGGGGTACTTGTGAAATTGCTTCTTTTATTGAAGAGTGTGATACTACTCTCTCCAAATTTGAAAATTTGGCCATACTTAAATATTGCTATGATAATTATGCTTCTAATCCTTATATTAAACCATATATTGAGGAATCCTTCGCTGTCCAAGAAGAGACTAATATTTTGCAGGAGTCTATGGAAGAAGAAATTGATGACATTGTGAGCTCATTGGATGAAAAAGAAGAGGAGGAGAGCGAAGAACAAAAGGAGGAAGAGCGGATTGATCACCCATTCCCACCTTCTAATGAGAGTAACTCTTCAACTCATACATTGTTTAATTTTTCCCTTCGTGCTTACCGAAGGATGATTGCTATGATGATTGTTATGATCTCGTTGATTCTTTTGAAATATCCCTTTTTGATGATGCCTGCTATGCTTGTGGCCAAGATGCCAATATGAATTATGCTTATGGAGATGAACTTGCTATAGTTCCTTATGTTAAACAAGAAATTGTTGCTATTGCACCCACGCATTATAGTCCTATTATCTTTTTGAATTCTCCCGACTACACTATATCGGAGAAGTTTGCCCTTATTAAGGATTATATTGATGGGTTGCGTTTCACTACTACACATGATAATTTTGATAGATATAATATGCATGTGCTTGCTACTACTACTTGCAATTATTATGAGAGAGGAACTACATCTCCGCCTCTCCATGTTTCCAACACGATAAAACTGCAAGAAACTGTTTATACTATGCATTGGCCTTTACTATGTGTGCATGAATTGTTCTTTTATGACATGTCGATGCATAGGAAGAGAGTTAGACTTCGTCATTGCTTGATATATGTTGCTTTGTGCTCACTACTAATTACTAAATCACAAATCATTGTTAATTAAAATTGGCTTTGATATACCGTGGGATCGGGTGGATCCATTACTTGAGCACTATTTGCCTAGCTTAATGGCTTTAAAGAAAGCGCTGCCAGGGAGACAACCCGGAAGTTTTAGAGAGTCATTTATTTCCATTGAGTGATTTTATAAAGTTTTAAAACAAAAAATATATAGGGAACCCAAAACTTTTCAAAAAGGAAAGTGAAAGTGAGAAAGACAAGCATTGTTGAAGTGGGGGAGCTCCTTGAACTTTGTTCATGCTCACGGAAACTTTGTGAATCTTAATTACAAAAAAATTTCAACAAAAATAATTATCCCCTTGTACAATTCCATTGTATTATAAAAATAATGTGCCAAGGTTTGCCTTTAGGATATTTAGATTGCTTGTTGGTTTGTGCGGTGCAAGACAGAAACTTTGGCTATAGTGCGTGATTTTACATTTTTTACTGGAATGTCAAACGGATCTAAAACGCTTTGCACTGTCTTTCTATACAATTTTTTTTTTATTTTTCGTAATTATTTAAGAATTTTTGGAGTACCAGAAGTATGGTGAATGTTCCGATTACTACAGACTGAGGAAGAGCGGATTGATCACCCATTCCCACCTTCTAATGAGAGTAACTCTTCAACTCATACATTGTTTAATTTTTCCCTTCGTGCTTACCGAAGGATGATTGCTATGATGATTGTTATGATCTCGTTGATTCTTTTGAAATATCCCTTTTTGATGATGCCTGCTATGCTTGTGGCCAAGATGCCAATATGAATTATGCTTATGGAGATGAACTTGCTATAGTTCCTTATGTTAAACAAGAAATTGTTGCTATTGCACCCACGCATTATAGTCCTATTATCTTTTTGAATTCTCCCGACTACACTATATCGGAGAAGTTTGCCCTTATTAAGGATTATATTGATGGGTTGCGTTTCACTACTACACATGATAATTTTGATAGATATAATATGCATGTGCTTGCTACTACTACTTGCAATTATTATGAGAGAGGAACTACATCTCCGCCTCTCCATGTTTCCAACACGATAAAACTGCAAGAAACTGTTTATACTATGCATTGGCCTTTACTATGTGTGCATGAATTGTTCTTTTATGACATGTCGATGCATAGGAAGAGAGTTAGACTTCGTCATTGCTTGATATATGTTGCTTTGTGCTCACTACTAATTACTAAATCACAAATCATTGTTAATTAAAATTGGCTTTGATATACCGTGGGATCGGGTGGATCCATTAGTTGAGCACTATTTGCCTAGCTTAATGGCTTTAAAGAAAGCGCTGCCAGGGAGACAACCCGGAAGTTTTAGAGAGTCATTTATTTCCATTGAGTGATTTTATAAAGTTTTAAAACAAAAAATATATAGGGAACCCAAAACTTTTCAAAAAGGAAAGTGAAAGTGAGAAAGACAAGCATTGTTGAAGTGGGGGAGCTCCTTGAACTTTGTTCATGCTCACGGAAACTTTGTGAATCTTAATTACAAAAAAATTTCAACAAAAATAATTATCCCCTTGTACAATTCCATTGTATTATAAAAATAATGTGCCAAGGTTTGCCTTTAGGATATTTAGATTGCTTGTTGGTTTGTGCGGTGCAAGACAGAAACTTTGGCTATAGTGCGTGATTTTACATTTTTTACTGGAATGTCAAACGGATCTAAAACGCTTTGCACTGTCTTTCTATACAATTTTTTTTATTTTTCGTAATTATTTAAGAATTTTTGGAGTACCAGAAGTATGGTGAATGTTCCGATTACTACAGACTGTCCTGTTTAAGACAGATTCTGTTTTTGATGCATAGTTTGCTTGTTTTGATGAAACTATCAATTTCTATCAGTGGATTAAGCCATGGAAAAGTTATATTACAGTAGCTAAAATGCAAAAAACAAAATATGAATTGGTTTGTAACAGTACTTAGAGTACTGATTTGCTTTATTATACTAACGGATCTTACCGAGTTTTCTGTTGAGTTTTGTGTGGATGAAGTGTTCGAAGATCGAGGAGGTCTCGATGTGAGTAGAAGGAGGAGAGGCAAGAGCTCAAGATTTGGGATGCCCAAGGCACCCCAAGTAAATATTCAAGGAGACTCAAGTGTCTAAGCTTGGGGATGCCCCGGAAGGCATCCCATCTTTCTTCAACAAGTATCGGTATGTTTTCGGATTCGTTTCGTTCATGTGATATGTGCAAATCTTGGAGCATCTTTTGCATTTAGTTTTCACTTTTCTTTTATGCACCATGCCGGTATGAGATATTCCATGGTTTATTTATAGAATGCTGTTTGCACTTCACTTATATCTTTTGAGTATGGCTTTATAGAATGCTTCATGTTCTTCACTTGTATCATTTGAAGTTTGGATTGCCTGTTTCTCTTCACATAGAAAACCGCCATTTGTAGAATGCCCTTTTGCTTCACTTATATTTGTTAGAGTGTGAGCATATCTTTTGTAGAAAGAATTAAACTCTCTTGCTTCACTTATATCTATTTAGAGAGATGACAGGAACTGGTCATTCACGTGGTTAGTCATAAAATCCTACATAAAACTTGTAGATCACTGAATATGATATGTTTGATTCCTTGCAATAGTTTTGCGATATAAAGATGGTGATATTAGAGTCGTGCTAGTGGGTAGTTGTGTATTGTAGAAATACTTGTGTTGAAGTTTGTGATTCCTGTAGCATGCACGTATGGTGAACCGTTATGTAATGAAGTCAGAGCATGATTTATTTATTGATTGTCTTCCTTAGGAGTGGCGGTCGGGGATGAGCGATGGTCTTTTCCTACCAATCTATCCCCCTAGGAGCATGTGCGTAGTACTTTGTTTCGATAGCTAATAGACTTTTGCAATAAGTATGTGAGTTCTTTATGACTAATGTTGAGTCCATGGATTATACGCACTCTCACCCTTCCATCATTGCTAGCCTCTTCGGTACCGTCATTGCCCTTTCTCACCTCGAGAGTTGGTGCAAACTTCTCCAGTGCATCTAAACCCCATGATACGATACGCTCTATCACATATAAGCCTCCTTTTATCTTCCTCAAAACAGCCACCATACCTACCTATTATGGCATTTCCATAGCCATTCCGAGATATATTGCCATGTAACTTCCATCATCATCATATACATGACTTGAGCATTCATTGTCATATTACTTTGCATGATCATAAGATAGCTAGCATGATATTTTCATGGCTTGTCCATTTTTTGATATCTTTGCTATGCTAGATCATCGCACATCCTAGTACACTGCCAGAGGCATTCATATAGAGTCATATCTTTGTTCTAGTATCGAGTTGTAATATTGAGTTGTAAGTAAATAAAAGTGTGATGTTCATCATTATTAGAACATTGTCCCATGTGAGGTTATCAGAATAAAAGAGGCCAAAGAAGCCCAAATAAAAAAAGAGGCCAAAGAAGCCCACCAAAAAAACAAAAAATGATGAGAGAAAAAGAGAGAAGGGGCAATGTTACTATCCGTTTACTACACTTGTGCTTCAGAGTAGAACCATGTTCTTCATATAGAGAGTCTCTTGAGTTATCACTTTCATATACTAGTGGGAATTTTTCATTATAGAACTTGGCTTGTATATTCCGATGATGGGCTTCCTCAAATGCCCGAGGTCTTCATGAGCAAGCAAGTTGGATGCACACCCACTTAATTTCAGTTTGAGCTTTCATACACTTATAGATCTAGTGCATCTGTTGCATGGCAATCCCCACTGCTCGCATTGACATCAATTGATGGGCATCCCCATAGCCCATTGATTAGCCGTGTCGATGTGAGACTTTCTTCGTTTTTGTCTTCTCCACACAACCTCCATCATCATATTCTATTCCACCCATAGTGCTATGTCCATGGCTCACGCTCATGTATTGCGTGAAAGTTGAAAAGGTTTGAGAACGTCAAAAGTATGAAACAATTGCTTGGCTTGTCATCAGGGTTGTGCATGATTTGAATATTTTGTGTGGTGAAGATGGAGCATAGCCAGACTATATGATTTTGTAGGGATAACTTTCTTTGGCCATGTTATTTTGAAAAGACATGATTGCTTTATTAGTATGCTTGAAGTATTATTATCTTAATGTCAAACGATAGACTATTGCTTTGAATCACTCGTGTCTTAATATTCATGCCATGATTAGATTACATGATCAAGATTATGCTAGGTAGCACTACAAAAAAAGACACATCCGTGACATTTTGGGCCGAACGAATTTTTTTCTGTCATACATATGACACTTCTATGACGATAATTGTGACAAAACCCGGTATCATCATAGATGTGGTGGGCTCCTACTTCTATGACAAAAAATCATGATAGAAAATGGGCTTTTCGTCCTGGGCAGGCCGGAGACGCAGCTGCATGACATTCTTTGGGCCATCCATGACCGAAAAAACCATGGTAGAAGCGAGGGGGAGGAAAATTTCGGGGAGTTCCCGGTTACTGTGGGAGGTCGGGGGCCGAGCAATGCGCGTTTCTCTCGTACACGTACGCGCGTGTGTGCGAGGCGTTGGCTCTAACTAAACCCGAGCGAGGCGTTGGGCTCTAACTAAACCCGAGCGATTGCACTGCAGGCTACGCGTTACTGAACCCGAGCGATCGATCGATGGTTGTTAACTGAACCCGATCGAGCGATTCCTTGGCTACTGCTGCTAACTGAAGCCGATCGATGGGATGAACAGTGAGCGTTGCGGGGGGGGGGGGGGGGGGTTGGATGAACAGTGAGCAGTGGCATTGCCTCTGGATGAACAGGACCCCATGGTGTGGTGGAGGGCTGGATGAACAGTAGACGGTGGAGGGGTGCCCGTGGAGGGGTGGATGAACAGGACCCCGTGGTGTGGAGGGCTGGATGAACAGTAGACGGTGGAGGGGTGGTTGAACAGGACCCTATAGTGTGGAGGGCTGGACGAACAGTAAACGGTGGAGGGGTGCCCGTGGAGGGGTGGTTGAACAGGACCCCGTGGTGTGGAGGGCTGGATGAACAGTAGATGGTGGAGGGGTGGTTGAACAGTAGCCGGTGGAGCAGCGCGCGGTGGAGGCTGGATGAACAGGAGCCCGTGGAGGCTGGAGGAGGTCGACGGTGGAGATGAACAGTATCCCGTGGAGTCCCGTTTTGCGGCACGCCACACCCCTCCCGATGAACAGGACCCCCGTTTCGACCGTAGCGCTCCAACACAAGTCCGTTTCCTCCGTTTTGCAGTACGCCACACCCCTCCCGATCAACACGACCCCTGTTTCGACCGTAGGAGGTCCGTTTCCTCCGTTTTTCGGTACGCCAGACCCTCCCGATGAACAGGATCCCGTTTCGAACGTGGCCGGTCGAACACAAGGCCGTTTCCTCCGTTCTGCAGTACGCCAAGCCTCGTTTCCATCGTCTGTTCCGTCCAAGCCCTCCCGATGAACACGACGCATTCCATTGCCTCCCCATGACCACGATGCATTCCGTTGCCTCCCCATGAACACGACGACGTCGCTGTTTCTCCGTTTCGACCCAGCCATGTACACGAGTTGTCGCCGTACGTATGCGCGAGTAGGCGTTCGAGACCCCGCCCGTATGTACACATACGTGGCCGTATTTTCTTTCTTGCACCCTGGCCGATGTACGTACGTGTAAATGCTACGTGCGCGCCTCTACTACGACACGTGCGCACCTCTACTAGGACACGTGCGCGCCTCTACATCGACCAGTATGTACGTACACGTTCGCGACCAGAATGACAACGCTACGTATGCTTCGACCAGGTGGGTCCCGACTGTCAGGCACTTCCTTGCCTGCGAAGATGTAGCTGGTCGGTCCCAGCAGTCAGGGGGCGAATCGTTTTGTTTTTTTGCCCGGACGCACTTCCTTGCGTGCGAAGATGTAGCTGGTGGGTCCCAGCGGTCAGGGGGAATCGTTTTTTGCGAAATACGATGGTTCGTCCGGTGGGTCCCGCTGTTAGGTGGAGGAATAATTATTTTGCACATAATAAGGAGGCACTTCCTTGCTACGGCCGTGGACCCAGCTGTCAGCCTCTCCACGTACAGTCCACGTCCGATGGAAGCCGTTCCTTGACCACGTTGACTACACCGCGCCGAGAGCACCAGGGCGGTGGACGACGGCGAGGCCTAGGAAGGGGACGACGCGGAGCCGGGGAAGACATGGCAGTGGATGCCCACGCGTAGAGGAGTACGAGGGTTCACTGGTTCGCTGCGGTGTGAGGCTGTCGTCGCCGCAGAATAACATGGGGTGTGGGTGAGTAGAGGGATGGCCTGGCCAGCGGTGGGAGTAGTAGGGGGCGGTGAGGCCTCCGCCGCATCGCAGCCGGCCACGGGAGGTAGGAGCACGAGGCACGACCGACGCTGGTTTGGGCGGCTGGAGCAAGAAGACCAGAGGTCGAAGAAGCACTACGGCCGTTGGATGGACACCGTGCGGTCACTGGAGCTAGAATCGTGCATATTGACTAAGTTGACAAAGCCCTCCGTCCCCGTCAACTTAGTAGGCCCACAAGTCAGCCTGCCACTATACTAGGTCCCAGCTAACAGGGGGTATTCATTTTTTTGTGCGTAATAAGGAGGCACTTCCTTGCGTGCGAAGATATAGCTGGTGGGTCCGAGCTGTCAGTGGCGGTAACGTTTTTTTCGTGAAATACAGAGGCCCTTTTGGTGGGTCCCTGATGTCAGGTGGAGGAATCATTATTTTGCACGTAATAAGGAGGCATTTCCTTGCGTGCGGCCATGGACCCAGCTATTGGCCTCTCCACGTAAAGTCCACTTCAGATGCATGTCGGTCGTTGACCACATTGACCAGGTCGCGCCGAGAGCACCAGGGCGGTGGACGACGGCGAGGCCTAGGAAGGGAACGACATGGAGGCAGGGAAGACTCGGCAGTTGTTTCCCACGCGGAGGAGAGTACGACTATACGAGGGTTTAATGGTTGGTCTGCCGTCGCCGGAGAATAACAGCAGGTGTGGGTGAGTAGAGGGATGGCTAGGCCAGCGATAGGAGTACGGTGGGGTGGTGAGGCCTGCGCGGCAGCAGAGCCGGCCATGGGGAGGAGGGAGCAGGCAGTCCCGCCGGCGCCTATTTGAGCGGCTGGAGCAGGAAGAGCAGATATTGAAGAAGCACGACGGCCGTTGGATGGCCATCCAACAGTCACTGCTTGTGCGTCAACCTTTTTTTAGGAAAGCCTCAAATCTATGGAAAATAGCATACAGCCCATTTGCTAATTCTTAAGGTTTTTTTGGAGCTCGTATTCTTTTTGTTAGCATTACAGCCCATATTGTGGCCACGGTTAAAAAATTATATGAAATTTTGCATATTTCGGTGCGGTCCGAACTGTTTTTAATCCCGAAATTTTGACTCACATTCAAACTGATTTTAAAAATAAATGTATATCAATATAAAATCCAACAAATTCTCCACGCATAAAAATTAATGTAATTCTCGAAATGAAAAAAGATATTTGAAACTAATTGCCGGTTTGATGTGTTTTAAAAATGTACATCCCATTTCTCCTTACTGATGGGCCATTTTCTCGGCCAGCCGAATGAAAGCTCTCCTTGTCTTGAAAGATTTGCAGCCCAACAGGCCTGACAAAGCGACTTACTTGGCAAATCACAAAAAAACTGGGTTGCGGCCGTGGATCCAGCTGTCAGTCCATTTGTTTTTTTAGTCCATTTGGTGGGCTGGGTGAAACAATGATGTAGTATCTATGCAGCCCATTTAAATCCCATTTGCATCTTTCTCGAAAGCCGCGGACTTGTTGGGCTGGGTGAAAATATCATGTTGGGCTAGATGGAGAAATGTTATAAAAACATAAACACATGATTGCACGTCAGTAAAATCTTTGCAAGCTTATGTACGCAATCACTAGGAGTTAACTTGCCAAGTTATATATAAACAATTATTATTATTATTTTGTAAGAACTTTCAACTTACGAAATAAAATATCATTTTAATTTGATGAGTTAATAGTACGTGGGGTATTATTAATTTTTAGGCTAGAGATGGGACAATTGAGTTGGTTCTAGGGGAAAGTACCGGGAGAAAACTCAGATTATATCGAAAAAGAAAGTGGGAGAAAATTCAGAGACCTGCTGGGTCCACCTGAGGAGGGGAATATGTTGGGAGGAAGGAGATTCAAAGCACGCGAGTGAACTAGTTTTTTTACGGACAAGTGAACTAGTTTACATACATAAGCAAATTGCCACTAAAAAAAGCAATCAGGTTAGTGGGTTCTTAAAAGAAATATTTCGGGCAAAACAGATAATTACGACACATAGGCTAATGCATGAAACACTCACATGATAAAGGTGCTTATAAATAGATAAAGTACAACATCTAGACCTTCTTGGCATGCTTGATCATGATGCTGCGGCTGTCCGTGTACTCATCGGTTACGAGAAGCAGACACGCCCTCATGTCCAAGATCTGCATGTACATGTCGTAGCATGCGTATGCGCCCTTGGCCGCGTAGGTTATGTAGGCTAGATTCAGAGGTACCTCCCACGTGTTCAGGTCGTCTTCTTTCATGTTGGCGTATCAGGGGTCGATGATGGTCTCAGCGAGGTTAACCACGGAGTCCTTCTCCTGCCCGTTGTTGATGATCTTGTATTGCTTCTGGATGTCGACAAGCTTGTTGCACCAGATGGCCGAATCGGCGCGTTCTTCCTTCTCTCCACCGTAGCGAAGGTGCAGTCGGCGCTGCCGATGAAACGGGCGAATGCTCCAGAACCTGGTGCAGCCATAGGAGTGAGGCGAGGCAGAGCTTCACCGAGTCTGTATCGTTGGTGTACATCACATTCAAGTTGGTGCAGCCATAGGACTGAACGGCGAACTCAAAGGGGAACTCCTTGCTGAAGTCCATATCCAGCAGGCTCACCCCTCGGATCTCCATTGGAGTCTCTTCGAGTGAATGAGAGTGTAGGCGGTGGTAGCAGTTCGTTCTTCAGCTCTTGGGGAACTGGATTCAATAGTAAGCTGAGTGTGTACAGGCGACAACAGTTACTACCCCTCCCTCGTCCGCTGCACGCCCATCAGAAGATGCACCCTCGGCCACACGTCGGTTCACGAGCGGGTCTGTATTGGTACTGTAATAACAGGAGTTAGTGGTCACTTTACTTAAATTTAATTAGCTTTAATAGAAATTTGTACTTAAAACAAGCAATGCATTCGCTCATTCTATCAGTACCACAGGATCAACATGCACAACAATTAGAATTATTATTCTCAGGACACACACGATCATCACATTTGTCGCACTTTCACAAAAGATAATACTACTGAGTTTGAACTGTTTGTTATGGTTGTTGTCCTCTGCATCATCATGTCGTGTTTCCCAGCTTGCAAGATTCAGAACCAACAAATAAGATCCAAATAATAAGTACAACAAAGATGCCTACACATCTCATTGATTCCCAGCTTGCAAGATTCAGAACCAACAAATAAGATCCAAATAATAAGTACAACAAAGAAGCCTACACATCTCACTGATACGTCCATTTTGCATCATGCTTTTATATCGATATTTATTGCATTATGGACTGTTATTTCACTTTATGTCACAACACTTATGGCTATTCTCTCTTATTTTACAAGGTTTACATAAGGAGGGAGAATGCCACGGCTAGAATTCTGGGCTGGAAAAGGAGCAAATATTAGAGACCTATTCTGCGCAACTCCAAAAGTCCTGAAACTCCACGGAACGTCTGAAAATAAATAAAGAAAAATCCTCGCCAAAGATGAAGGCCAGGGGGGCCACACCCTGCTCACGAGAGTGGGGGGCGCCCCCCCTAGGGCGCGCCCCCTACCTCATGGGCCCCCTGGTGGCTCTCCGACGTCCATCTTCTCCTATATGAAGTCTTTCGATGAGAAAAAAATAGGAAGGAACTTTCTGGGACGAGACTCCGCCGCCACGAGGCGGAACCTTGGCGGATCCAATCTAGAGCTCCGGCAGAGTTGTTCTGTCGGGGAAACTTCCCTCCTGGAGGGGGAAATCATCACCATCGTCATCACCAACGCTCCTCTCATCGGGAGAGGGAAATCTCCATCAACATCTTCACCAGCACCATCTCATCTCCAAACCCTAGTTCATCTCTTGTATCCAATTCTTGTCTCAAAGTCCGGGATTGGTGCTAGTAGGTTGCTAGTAGTGTTGATTACTCCTTGTAGTTGATGCTAGTTGGTTTATTTGGTGGAAGATCATATGTTCAGATCCTATATGCATATTATTACCCCTCTGATTATGAACATGAATATGCTTTGTGAGTAATTACGTTTGTTCCTGAGGACAAGGGAGAAGTCTCGCTATTAGTAGTCATGTGAATTTGGTATTCGTTTGATATTTTGATAAGATGTATGTTGTCTAGCCTCTAGTGGTGTTATGTGAACGTCGACTACATAACACTTCACCATTATTTGGGCCTAGAGGAAGGCATTGGGAAGTAATAAGTAGATGATGGGTTGCTAGACTGACAGAAGCTTAAACCCTAGTTTATGCGTTGCTTCGTAAGGGGCTGATTTGGATCCACATGTTTCATGCTATGGTTAGGTTTACCTTAATACTTTTGTTGTAGTTGAGGATGCTTGCAATAGAGGTTAATCATAAGTGGGATGCTTGTTCACGTAAGAACAGCACCCAAGCACCGGTCCACCCACATATCAAATTATCAAAGTATCGAATGTGAATCATATGAACGTGATGAAAACTAGCTTGACGATATTCCCATGTGTCCTCGGGAGCGCTTTTCCTATTATAAGAGTTTGTTCCGGCTTATCCTTTGCTACAAAAAGGATTGTGCCACCTTGCTGCACTTTATTTACTTTTGTTACTTGTTGCTTGTTACAATTTATCTTATCACAAAACTATCTGTTACCACTTATTTCAGTACTTGCAGAGAATACCTTGCTGAAAACCGCTTATCATTTCCTTCTGCTCCTCGTTGGGTTCAACACTCTTACTTATCGAAAGGACTACGATAGATCCCCTATACTTGTGGGTCATCAAGACTCTTTTCTGGCGCCGTTGCCGGGGAGTGTAGCGCCTTTGGTAGGTGGAATTTGGTAAGGAAAAAGTTATAAAGTGTGCTGAAATTTACTGTCACTTGTTACTATGGAAAGTAATTCTATGAGGGGCTTGTTCGGGGTATCTTCACCCCGTCCAGTAGAGCAAAGAGTTGCTCCTCAACCTACCGAACCTATTGAAAATGAAATTCCTTATGAGTATCCTTCGGGTATGATAGAAAAACTGCTAGCTAATCCTTTTACAGGAGATGGAACAAAGCATCCTGATGAACACCTAATATATGTGGATGAAGTTTGTGGATTATTTAAGCTTGCAGGTATACCCGATGATGTTGCTGAGAAGAAGGTCTTCCCTTTATCTTTGAAGGGAGACGCATTGATATGGTATAGGCTATGTGATGATATGAGATCATGGGACTATAAAAGATTGAAATTGGAATTTCATCAAAAGTATTACCCTATGCATCTTGTTCACCGTGATCGCAATTATATATATAATTTCTGGCCTCGCAAGGGAGAAAGCATCGCTCAAGCTTGGGGGAGGCTTAAATCAATGTTATATTCATGCCCCAATCATGAGCTCCCGAGAGAAATAATTATGCAAAATTTAAATGCTCGGCTTTCTGAAAACAATCGCACCATGCTCGATACTTCTTGTGCTGGCTCTTTTATGATGAAGACTATTGAATTCAGATGGAATTTATTGGATAGAATTAAACGCAACTCTGAAGATTGGGACCTCGACTAAGGTAAAGAGTCAGGTATGACACCTAAGTTTGATTGTGTTAAATCTTTTATCGACACCGATATTTTCCGTAAGTTTAAAACTAAATATGACCTTGACTCTGAGATAGTAGCTTCTTTCTGTGAATCTTTTGCTACTTATGTTGATCTCCCTAAGGAGAAGTGGTTTAAATATCATCCTCCCATAGAATTAAAAGTAGTTGCACCTATTAAAGTTGAAGAAAAGACTGTCACTTATAATGATCCTATTGTTCCTACTTCTTATGTTGAGAAACCACCTTTCCCTATTAGAGTAGAGGATCATGCTAAAGCTTCAATTGTTGTTCGTAAAAGAAATATTAGAACTTATACACCCCCTGAGCAAGTTAAAGTAGAACCTAATATTGCAATTGTTAAAGATCTCTTGTCTGATAATATTGATGGGCATGTTATTCAGTTCGAAGGTGAAACTGCTAGAATTGCTAAACCTTGTGTTAAGATAAACATAGACCTGTGGTAGGCGTGCCTGTTATTTCTATTAAAATAGGAGATCATTGTTATCATGGCTTATGTGATATGGGTGCTAGTGCTAGTGTTATACCTCATGACTTATACAAAGAAATTATGCATGATATTGCACCTCTTGAGTTAGAAGATATTGATGTCACAATTAAACTTGCTAATAGAGATACTATTTCACCAATTGGAATTGTTAGAGATGTTGAAGTCTTGTGTGGGAAAACTAAATATCCTGCTGATTTTCTTGTTCTTACTTCTCCGCAAGATAGCTTTTGTCCCATTATATTTTGTAGACCCTTCTTGAACACTATTAATGCTAGGATAGACTGCGAAAAGAATGTTGTTACTATTGGCTTGGATGATATGGTTCATGAGTTTAATTTCTCTAAATTTAGTAAACAACATCGTGAGGAAGAATTGCCTAGTAAGGATAAAATTATTGGTCTTGCTTCTATTGCCGTACCTCCTAGTGATCCTTTAGAACACTATTTACTAGACCATGAAAATAATATGTTCATGAATGAAAGAAGGGAAATAGATGAAGTATTCTTTAAACAGGAACCTATTCTGCAACACAATTTGCCTGTTGAAATTTTAGGAGATCCTCCTCCACCCAAGGGTGATCCCGTTTTTGAACTTAAACCTTTTCCTGATAATCTTAAATATGCTTATCTTGATGAAAAGAAGATATATCCTGTTATTATTAGTGCTAATCTTTCAGAGCATGAAGAAGAAAGATTATTGAAAACTCTGAAGAAGCATCGTGCTGCTATTGGATATACTCTTGATGATCTTAAGGGCATTAGTCCCACTCTATGTCAACATAAAATAAATTTGGAAGCAGATGCCAAACCAGTTCGTGATCCTCAGCGACGTCTGAATCCTAAAATGAAAGAAGTGGTAAGAAAAGAAATACTTAAGCTTCTGGAGGGAGGTATAATCTATCCCGTTGCTGATAGTGAGTGGGTAAGTCCTGTCCATTGTGTCCCTAAGAAGGGAGGTATTACTGTTGTTCCTAATGATAAAGATGAATTGATTCCACAAAGAATTATCATAGGTTATAGGATGGTAATTGATTTCCGCAAATTAAATAAAGCTACTAAGAAAGATCATTACCCCTTACCTTTTATTGATCAAATTCTAGAAAGATTATGCAAACATACACACTATTGCTTTCTAGATGGTTATTCTGGTTTCTCTGAAATACCTGTGTCGGCTAGAGATCAATCTAAGACTACTTTTACATGCCCTTTTGGTACTTTTGCTTATAGATGTATGCCTTTTGGTTTATGTAATGCACCTGCTACCTTTCAAAGATGCATGATGGCTATATTCTCTGACTTTTGTGAAAAGATTTGTGAGGTTTTCATGGACGACTTTTCCGTCTATGGTTCCTCTTTTGATGATTTCTTGAGCAATCTTGATCGAGTTTTGCAGAGATGTGAAGAAACTAATCTTGTCTTGAATTGGGAAAAGTGCCACTTTATGGTTAATGAAGGTATTGTCTTGGGGCACAAAGTTTCTGAAAGAGGTATTGAAGTTGATAAAGCCAAGGTTGATGCTATTGAAAAGATGCCATGTCCCAAGGACATCAAAGGTATAAGAAGTTTCCTTGGTCACGCTGGATTTTATAGGAGGTTCATTAAGGACTTCTCAAAAATTTCTCGGCCTCTTACTAATTTATTGCAAAAAGATATACCATTTGTCTTTGATGATGATTGTGTAGAAGCATTTGAAATACTTAAGAAAGCATTAGTCTCTGCACCTGTTGTTCAGCCACCTGATTGGAATTTACCCTTTGAAGTTATGTGTGATGCTAGTGATTATGTTGTAGGTGCTGTTCTAGGGCAAAGAGTTGATAAGAAATTAAATGTTATTCATTATGCTAGTAAGACTCTAGACAATGCTCAAAGAAATTATGCTACTACTGAAAAAGAGCTTTTAGCAGTTGTATTTGCTTGTGATAAGTTCAGATCTTATATTGTTGATTCTAAAGTAACTATTCAAACTGATCATGCTACTATTAAATACCTTATGGAAAAGAAAGATGTTAAACCTATACTTATTAGATGGGTTCTCTTGCTACAAGAATTTGATTTGCATATTGTTGATAGAAAGGGAGCTGAGAACCCCGTTGTAGACAACTTGTCTAGGTTAGAGAATGTTCTTGATGACCCACTACCTATTAATGATAAATTTCCTGATGAACAATTAAATGTTATAAGTACTTCTCGTGGTACTCCATGGTATGTTGATTATGCTAACTATATTGTTGCTAAGTTTATACCACCTAGCTTCACATACCAGCAAAAGAAAAAGTTCTTCTATGATTTGAGACATTACTTTTGGGATGACCCACATCTTTATAAAGAAGGAGTAGATGGTGTTATTAGACATTGTGTACCTGAGCATGAACAAGAACAAATTCTACGCAAGTGTCATTCCGAGCCTTATGGAGGACACCACGCTGGAGATAGAACTGCACATAAGGTACTGCAATCTGGTTTTTATTGGCCTACTCTCTATGAGGATACCCGTAAGTTTGTCTTGTCTTGTGATGAATGTCAAAGAATTGGTAATATTAGTAGACGTCAAGAAATGCCTATGAATTATTCACTTGTTATTGAGACATTTGATGTTTGGGGCTTTGATTATATGGGACATTTTCCTGCCTCTAATGGATACACACATATTCTAGTTGCTGTTGATTACGTTATTAAGTGGGTAGAAGCTATTCCAACTAGTAGTGCTGATCATAACACTTCTATTAAAATGCTTAAAGAAGTTATTTTTCCGAGGTTTGGAGTCCCTAGATATTTAATGACTGATGGTGGTTCACACTTTATTCATGGTGCCTTCCGTAAAATGCTTGCTAAATATGATGTTAATCATAGAATTGCATCTCCTTATCACCCACAGTCTAGTGGTCAAGTAGAGTTGAGCAATAGATAGCTCAAATTAATTTTGCAAAAGACTGTTAATAGGTCTAGAAAGAATTGGTCTAAGAAACTTGATGATGCATTATGGGCATATAGAACTGCATACAAAAATCCTATGGGTATGTCTCCGTATAAAATGGTTTATGGAAAAGCATGTCACTTACCTCTCGAACTGGAACATAAGGCATATTGGGCTATTAAAGAGCTTAACTATGATTTCAAACTTGCCGATGAGAAGAGGTTATTTGATATTAGCTCACTTGATGAATGGAGAACCCAGGCTTATGAAAATGCCAAGTTGTTTAAAGAAAAAGTTAAAAGATGGCATGACAAAAGGATACAAAATCGTGAGTTTAATGTAGGTGATTATGTATTGCTATACAACTCTCGTTTAAGATTTTTTGCAGGAAAACTTCTCTCTAAATGGGAAGGCCCCTTATCGAGGAGGTCTATCGTTCCGGTGCCATAAAAACCAACAATTTCGAGGGCACAAATCCGAAGGTGGTAAACAGTCAAAGAATTAAACATTATATCTCAGGTAATCCCATAAATATTGAAACCAATATTATTGAAACCGTAACCCCGGAGGAATACATAAGGGACACTTTCCGGAACGTTTCAGACTTCGAAAAGGAATAGGTATGTGGTACGGTAAGTAAACCGACTCCAAAACAATTTTTAAGGTAATATTTCTCCGTTTTGGAATATTTAGAAAAATAGAAAAATAAGTAGCAGTCCGGGAAGGACACGAGGGCCCCACGAGGGTGGTGGGCGCGCCCTACCCCCCTGGGCGCGCCCCCTACCTCGTGAGCACCTCGTGTGCCTTCCGGACTCCGTTTTCTTGCACGATACGTATTTTGGTCAGTAAAAATTCATTATATATTCTCCTGAAGGTTTTGACTCCTGTATCACGCAAAAATCTCTTATTTTTGTTTTGAGCTGTTTTTTTTGACAGATCTAGATTATCATGACGTCCCCAAGTGCTTCCAAGGACAAATTCTTCGAGAAGGTCATCAACCCTTACCTCGCGGAGGTGCTGCGACACCCTCAAACCATTGAGATGCGTGATGGGTTGCTGCACATCCATGATGTTGAGGGACCAAAGGGAACCGGAAGCGTGGAGACGAGGCTCGAAGCAATGGAGCAACAAATTTTCAAGTGCCAGGGGATGGTGGAGCGTGGAATCAATGCTAGCCACATGATGCTCGCGGAGTTCACTAATAACTACAAGTCGGATGTCAAGAATACCGAGGAGGCCATCTTCAAGCTACATGAGAAGATCGAGCGCCTCCAAGCCCAAATCTATGACCTGCAAACCAAAACTGTGAGTATGAATATAGATTCAAAAGAATGAGTTTGGCTGCAGATTCGAGGATTCCGGAGACTCGATCATCCTTCTATGATGGTGAACCTATGCCTTGGAAGATGGAAGACAAGCCGGCATCATCAACAACACCTTCACCTTCTTCACCAACCAAGGAGATATAATCACATGGGTATGGGCACTCCCCTTGGCAACTGCCAAGCTTGGGGGAGGTGCCCCGGTATCGTATCACCATCACAACTCCTATCTTTATCGTTTTTCTTAGTTCGATCCTTTAGTAGTATCTTGATCTAGTAGAATAAAGTTTATGGCATGATCTAGTTTTGAGTTTTGCTTTTTGATCTCTTTTTGTAATTGAGTCCGTGAGCTATATATAATAAAGATTAGTGTTGAGTCAAGGGCTTGATTATTTTGCCATGATCTTAGGTGAATAAAAGAAAAATAGAAAAGAATAAAAAGAAACAAAGAGTTCATATTGATCTTATTGAGAGTAATGACTTCACATAGAAAGAGTATGATGATTAAAAGTTGTTGGGAGTTGGCAGACATAGTTTTGGTCATTGTTGCAATTAATAGGAAGTAATAAGGAAAGAGAGGTTTTCACATATAGATATATTATCATTGACATCTTTTATGATTGGGAGCACTCGTTAAAATATGACATGCTAAAGAGTTGATGTTGGACAAGGAAGACAACGTCATGAGTTATGTCTTTCTTATATCTGAGATAAAGTATGTTGTCATGGATCCTCTAACTTGTTGAGCTTGCCTTTCCCCCTCATGCTAGCCAAATTCTCAGCACCAGGTAGAAATACTACTTGTGCTTCCAAAATCCCTAAACCAGTTTTGCCATGAGAGTCCACCATATCTACCTATGGATTGAGTAAGATCCTTCAAGTAAGTTGTCATCGGTGCAAAGCAATAAAAATTGCTCTAAATATGTATAATTGATTGGTGTGGGAGAAATAAGCTTTATACAATCTTGTGTTGTGGAAGTAATAAAAGCGACGGACTGCATAATAAAGGTTCATATCACAAGGGGCAATATAAAGTGACGTTCTTTCGCATTGAGATTTTATGCATCCAACCATAAAAGCGCATGGCAACCTCTGCTTCCCTCTGCGAAGGGCCTATCCTTTATCATTATCTTCTACCTTATGCAAGAGTCATGGTGATCTTCACCTTTTCTTTTTCATTTTATCCTTTGGCAAGCTCAGCATGTTGGAAAGAACATGATATATATATATATATATATATATATATATATATCTAATTGGATGTAGGGGAGCATGAACCATTATTGTTGACATTACCCTTGAGGTAAAAGGTTGTGGGGCAAAACTATAAGCCCCTATCTTTCTCTGTGTCCGATTAAGACTCCGTAACCACAAGTACTACGTGAGTGTTAGCAATTATGGAGGACTAAATGATAGTTGAGTATGTGGACTTGCTTTTTAGCTCTGACATAGACTCTTTCCGATGTTATGATAAATTGCAATTGCCTCAATGACTGAGATTATAGTTTGTTGGAGCCCAATAAGGTTTATGATTTATACTTTTGCATTGTGAATAGATCATCACTTGAACATAAGTAATCATATGGCAAAATCTATATATGTTGCTGTTATGAGAATAATCATGATGCCTTCATGTCCATATTTTATTTTTATCGACGCCTCTACCTCTAAACATGAGGACATATTTATTGTTATCGGCTTTTCGCTTGAGGACAAGCGAGGTCTAAGCTTGGGGGAGTTGATACGTCCATTTTGCATCATGCTTTTATATCGATATTTATTGCATTATGGACTGTTATTTCACTTTATGTCACAACACTTATGGCTATTCTCTCTTATTTTACAAGGTTTACATAAGGAGGGAGAATGCGGGCAGCTGGAATTCTGGGCTGGAAAAGGAGCAAATATTATAGACCTATTCTGCGCAACTCCAAAAGTCCTGAAACTCCACGGAGCGTCTTAAAATAAATAAAGAAAAATCCTCGCCAAAGATGAAGGCCAGGGGGCCCACACCCTGCTCACGAGGGTGGGGGCGCCCCCCCCCCCTAGGGCGTGCCCCCTACCTCGTGGGCCCCCTGGTGGCTCTCCGACGTCCATCTTCTCCTATATGAAGTCTTCCGATGAGAAAAAAATAGGAAGGAACTTTTCAGGACGAGACTCCGCCGCCACGAGGCGGAACCTTGGCGGATCCAATCTAGAGCTCCGGCAGAGCTGTTCTGCCGGGGAAACTTCCCTCCCGGAGGGGGAAATCATCACCATCGTCATCACCAACGCTCCTATCATCGGGAGAGGGCAATCTCCATCAACATGTTCACCAGCACCATCTCATCTCCAAACCCTAGTTCATCTCTTCTATCCAATTCTTGTCTCAAAGTCCGGGATTGGTGCTAGTAGGTTGCTAGTAGTGTTGATTACTCCTTGTAGTTGATGCTAGTTGGTTTATTTGGTGGAAGATCATATGTTCAGATCCTATATGCATATTATTACCCCTCTGATTATGAACATGAATATGCTTTGTGAGTAATTACGTTTGTTCCTAAGGACAAGGAGAAGTCTTGCTATTAGTAGTCATGTGAATTTGGTATTCATTTGATTTTTTGATAAGATGTATGTTGTCTAGCCTCTAGTGGTGTTATGTGAACGTCGACTACATAACACTTCACCATTATTTGGGCCTAGAGGAAGGCATTGGGAAGTAATAAGTAGATGATGGGTTGCTAGAGTGACAGAAGCTTAAACCCTAGTTTATGCGTTGCTTCGTAAGGGGCTGATTTGGATCCACATGTTTCATGCTATGGTTAGGTTTACCTTAATACTTTTGTTGTAGTTGCGGATGCTTGCAATAGAGGTTAATCATAAGTGGGATGCTTGTTCAAGTAAGAACAGCACCCAAGCACCGGTCCACCCACATACCAAATTATCAAAGTATCGAACGCGAATCATATGAACGTGATGAAAACTAGCTTGACGATATTCCCATGTGTCCTCGGGAGCGCTTTTCCTATTATAAGAGTTTGTTCCGGCTTATCCTTTGCTACAAAAAGGATTGTGCCACCTTGCTGCACTTTATTTACTTTTGTTACTTGTTGCTCGTTACAATTTATCTTATCACAAAACTATTTGTTACCACTTATTTCAGTACTTGCAGAGAATACCTTGCTAAAACCGCTTATCATTTCCTTCTGCCCCTCGTTGGGTTCGACACTCTTACTTATCGAAAGGACTACGATAGATCCCCTATACTTGTGGGTCATCACTCACTGATTCCCAGCTTGCAAGATTCAGAACCAACCCATTATAGCCTTTTGATAAGGTGAATATCGGGATTAAATCCATCTTGGCTAGCCATGTCATACAATCGAAGAACTTGGAGAATGCTCTTGACCGTCACAACATCTGTAGTTGAGTATTCCTGTTTGCACAGCACAAACAAGGAGACAGGAGAGCATGATTTCGCTTTAATAGTGGCCTCCTTGAACTCAACCTCCAGCTCTACTTGGATGAGGTCTGCCTGGAGTTCCATGATTCAATTCATGCGCCTTTTTCTGTAGTTCACCTGAAATGAAGCAAAGATTGCATCATTCAGCTAGCAAGAAGTACTTGCTCTTGTGAGCTGGCAGGTTCTTCTTTAGTAGTTGCACTAAAATTGAGGAACATTAAGGTTGGTTGTCCGGCTCATGTAAGGTGCAACTATAATTTTCTTATCCTTTTTGAAAGTTCATTATATCGACTAGAGGGGGGTGAATAGGAGATTTTTATGAAAGTCTTCAAAACATGGAAGTTATGAAGACAAACAGTAGAGATATGCCTATCACTATGCAGCGGAAGTTAGATTACACTAGGCAAGCCATGGTCAAGTATTCAATAGAGTGAAAGCACAATGACAAGTAGCTGCAGTGTAATAAGGATCAGGTAGGAAGAAGTTGTGAAGCCAATCAAATCATACAGTTACGTTGTGAAGACAAAAGATATAGCAAGCATGCAATGGCTTCACAATGAGTAACAGTAAGTAAAAGGAAGTGAAGATGAAACCAGTGACTCGTTGAAGACAATGATGTGTTGGACCAGTTCCAGTTGCTGTGACAACTGTACGTCTGGTTGGAGCGGCTAGGTATTTAAACCTTAGGACACACAGTCCCGGACACCCAGTCCTGAACACGCAGCTTAGGACACCAAGTCCTCACCGTATTCTCCTTGAGCTAAGGTCACATAGTCCTCGTCCAATCACTCTGGTAAGTCTTCAAGGTAGACTCCCAAACCTTCACAGACTTCGTTCACTGGCAATCCACAATGTCTCTTGGATGCTCTGAACGCGACGCCTAACCGTCTGGAGGATGCACAGTCCTCAAGTGTAATAAGTCTTCAGATCACACAGACAAGAAGACTTAAGTGATGCCCAATTTACTCTGGCTCTGGGTGGTTAGGGCTTTCTCCTCGCTAGGAATTTTCTCTCAAAGGCTTCGAGGTGGGTTGCTCTCAAACGACAAAAGCCGTGCACTGAAATCTGAGCAGCCAACCGCTTATGGTTGTAGGGGGTGGGCTATTTATAGCCACTTGGCAACCCGACCTGATTTGTCCAAAATGACCCTGGGTCACTAAGGAACTGACACGTGTCTCAACGGTCAGATTTCAAACTCTCATGGCAACTATACTTGGGCTACAAGCAAAGCTGACTTGTCCGGCTCTGGACAAGATTCGCTCTCATTGTCTTCACTCGAAGACATAGGTTTTTGGTTTAGGCATCACTTCAGTCATTCTGACTGGTTCTCCTGGACCCCACTTAACAGTACGGTGGTTCCTATGACTCAACACAAAAGAAAAAGAACTACGAAAGATCTAAGTCTTCGAGCTCCATTGGCTTCATAACGTGTCTTCTTTTGTCATAGTCTTCAATGTGAATATCTTCATATACCACCTTTGACTTCAATGTCTTCATACATTTTTAGGGGTCATCTCTGGTAGTAAAACCGAATCAATGAGGGACTTCTACCTGTGTTATCCTGCAATTATCACAAACACATTAGTCCCTCAACTAGGTTTGTCGTCAATACTCCAAAACCAACTAGGGGTGGCACTAGATGCACTTACAATCTCCCCCTTTTGGTGATTGATGACAAACTAGTTGAAGTTTTCAACGGGGAATATAGTCTGTGAAATTGTAAAGGATAAGGAATTGTCTTCATAAGTTGCAAGGACTCCCCCTGAAGATGTGCATATAAGTTAATTTGCTTTTGGAATGCAATTGCACATGGCAGGTTGTACTTGTGGAGATCCACTTCAGCTTATGATGACAATCCACTATGCATGTGAAAGTATATGAAGATAATGACATGCATAATGGAAAATGGACGTCTGCAGAATGAGATAAGTGCGGAATTTATCGTCGCACATGCGGAATTTATCTTCGCATAACAGGGTGGCAAACAAGTAGCAGACGACCATCTGGTTTAAGTGTTACAACTCGTAAGAACCAAATGTAGCAAAAAAAATGAGAGTTGTAAGCACGAAGCAAAATATAAGGCACCCGCCCATATGAACCCGCTTGAAGACTATCAATCTCATATGCTTCTCCCCCTTTTGTCAGTAATGACCAAAAAGGTTTGAAGACATAGAGCCTCTACTCGTTCCCTTGAGGAGTAGATGAAGTAGCAGGGTTGTTGGCGTTGTTTGGCGGTGCAGAAGAGCTGGGAGGTGCTGAAGCAGGTGGCGGTGAGGTAGCATCGTATTCTTCATCAATGATTTTGGCAGTGACTGTGGCAGCAGAGGAAGAAAGCTCAGAGTCTTCAAGAGATGGAGTGCTTCGCATCACAGCCCTTCTAGGAGGTGTGGTGTCAAACTTGAATCGCTCAGTGAAGCCATCCTCTTCAAGTTCAGCTTCAGTACATATCATTGATAGCCCTTTCCATGTACGACGACAGGTTTCATGGGTAACGAAAGCATTCTTGGTGGCAAGATTTCGGATATGATTTACATCCACCAAGAGGCTTTTCATCTGTCTCTTCAACCAGTCATGATGCCTATCCTGCTTTTGATGAAGGGCCACAAGAAGCTCTCGGTCGTTGAGAACACGAGTGCGCTTCTTGGGTCTTGAAGCAGTTGCACTGTCAGTGGCTTCAGTTGAAGCAGGGTGTGGTGCACGTGTAGTGCCAGCCAAAGGATACACCCTGGAGATGGCTTCAACACCTTCAACATTCTGAGTGAAGCTCTGGTGTTCTGCATTCTGAAGACTCAAAGGTTGCTTGGCAGGCTCAGGATATATAGCTTCAGCAGAGGTATCCACATCTGGCAAGA
This sequence comes from Triticum urartu, assembly GCF_056163025.1. NCBI lineage: Eukaryota > Viridiplantae > Streptophyta > Magnoliopsida > Poales > Poaceae > Triticum > Triticum urartu. The sequence continues at coordinate 117,443,363 of NC_141875.1, read as the reverse complement.
AGATCCGATGGTTGCGGGCTGAGGGCTGATATGAGATTGCAGAGTGAAGCTTGATCAGTCTCATTACCCAAGGAGCATAGAACTTCAAACCAAGTAAATCTGAGCCTGATGCAGCTAGTTGGCATATGAAGAAATCCTGTGCGTTGAAGCATTTGCCATGAAGGATACAAAATATCAGAGTCTTCATTGCACCCTCGATCTTGGCATTTGGAGAGTGCCCTTTGATAGGCCAGAGAGTCCGCCGGATAATGCGGTAGATGGTTCTGGGCAGGTACTCAAAGTCTTCAACGAAGAACTCTGTTGGATAAGGAGCATCGTGGGGCAATGGCTTCATCATGGAGAGCATCTGACTCATATTCGGTTCAGGCCTCTGGAATGTGCTCTCAAGAGCTTCAGTGTGTAGTGGACAGCCTTCCTCGAAGAATTCGCCAGGAGTGGGCAGGCCGGTGAGCTCAATGATATCAAATGCATTGGCTTCGTGATGGACATTGCCGGTCATCCAATCCAGGGCCCAAGTCTTCGAATCTCTGTTGTATCCTTTGATGTGGAGGGTGGCATAGAACTGCAGCAGAAGCTCTTCATTCCAGTGCTCTTCATCAGTTACAAAATGCAGCAGACCCACTTGCTTGAAGCAATCCAACGCCTCCTCTAAACAGGGCAGTCCAGCAATGGCTTCAACATCAAGGCGCTTGTGCGGGAAGATGCGACATTGGTTGTATAGGATGCATGAATAGTAGCTGCGCTGAGGATAGCTCCAGAACCTATCTGATGAAATCCTTTCCCTTGAATAGGGGTTCTTGGAGCTGTTGAAGAACGTATTATCTGCCTTGAAGCTATTGATGTTAAAGGAGCCAGGTGCTGATGCAGGACCTGGGAACCTCGGCAGCCTTGGGACTGGCTTCTGGACATGAGGCCTGTGCTCAACATGGTAATCAAATTGAGGACCTGCAGCAGACTTAGGAACAGAAGTGTCTGGATCAGTAGCTTCACTGCCTTCTGAAGCTTTTGGTGGGGAGGGCTCCACATTGGCTTCAGTGTTGGTTGTGGCAGCCTCAATATTTTCAACCTCCGCTTGACTAGCTGGAGGGTCGGTCACAAGCACGTTCTCCTGGAGAACTGCTTCTTGGTGGAGCAGAGGAGTGGGCTCTTGTGGTACTTCTTCTGCGGCTGATGCAGCCGGAATGTCTTCATCATAGACTTGAGGCCTTGGACCTTTGCGAAGCCTGCGGAACGCAGATGACGCCTTTGGGGTTGGAGTGGGCTGGGCCTCATAGTCTTCTTCCTCTTGAGGGCGATCCGCCCATGACACATCTTGTGCAATTGGCGTCAGAGGACGACCAATGCTGATGAGTTCGCTGTGTTCATACTGAGGAAGGGCTGCATCATCTTGTACATTGTACTGATGATCAATGTCTTCAGCAGCGATGGGGTCGGCTGCTGGTATGTCTTCAGCTTCAGGAGCCTCTGTGGAAGCAGGCTCATGAACTGTCAGTTGTCGTTCTGCGTCAGGGTGAACGACAGAAAGGGGTTCAACCATCAAGGGCTCTGTGGGAGCAGCCCGAGCTTTCTTGATCTTTCGCTTCTTCTGAGTGGGGGCAGAAGGAGAGGCTTCAGAGTGTTTCCGCTTCCTGGCTTCAGCCTCTGCAGTTCGCGTCTTCTTGAGCTCTGAAGCGGTTGACCGGCTCTTTGGCTTCGAGCCAGTCGTTGCAGTTGGGAAGAAAATTGGAACTGCTTCTTGCCTTGGGGCCTCTGGTTCAGCCATAGTAGGCTTCTTCTTCTTCGCGGCCATCCTGGGGTCGATGTCGGGACGCCCAAGTGCCTTGCGCTTCTCGGCCTCATTGTAGGCCTGCACACATCTGTCTGCCAGAGTCTTCATTCGCTCCCGCGAACCTTGAGCTTCTGCACGCTTCTTCAAAAAGTTTTCCTTTAGTTCGTGCAACATGATCTTGAAGCTCTTTACTTCTTGCACGCTGAGCTTGGCCATATGCTTCTTGAACTGAGCCTTTTCATGATCAATTTTCTGCTTTAGTTCAACAATGCGCTGGGCAATTGCAAGTTTTGAAGCAATAGCGCCTTGGAAGGCGACGTTGAGGCCAATGGGCAGCTGCAGATCTTCGAAGCTGATGTTTGGTGTGGCAAACCATTCGTCGATGAAGTTGTGGATGATGGCGACATCAAAGAGAGGCAAATTGTTGAAGATTTCAGCTTCTTCTTTGCTCTTGATGAGCTGCTCGAGAGCGTCATCTCCAAGATCTTCATCACTTGACAGATCAATGGCTTCGCTGCGCAGAATGGCAGCAGCTGTGAGCTCCTTGCCGGTGTGTGGCTAAGGCATCTTGGCCTTCTGGGCTTGGAGACGCGGGAGACGTCTTCAGACTGCACACTGTCTTCAGGAGGTGCAGTTGCCAATGGCTTTGTCCTTGAGATTTTTGGCTTCGGTACAGCAGGAGCTTCATCAGACTCAGAGTCAGCTGGAGGGTCATTCACGGCAGTCCCTTGGACTAAGATGCGGGTGATGAGGCCCTCAAGGTTGGCATACAGACCGATGATATTGGGTTCTGCGTCGCGTGTGCCATCTGCCCTTGGTGCGGAGGGACCAGGGTTGAAGTCTAACCACAACTTCTTCTTGTTCTGCTTCGCTGAGTTCTGGGCAAACTGGAAGTTGCGCTTGAACAGATTGTCGTCACGACACCAGAGTAGTGACGACGGATGTGCTTCAGCAGGCTGTGGTCCTCGGACCATGCATGGGTAGAAGCCTTGAGCAATGGCTTCATCTCTGGTCCTGGGTACAAGGTTCTTGAATAAGATGTCTCCCCATGGTCTTTTGATGGCACTCTTCTCAGCATACTCTTGGGTTGTGAAGCGGTACTTGAACCATTGTTCTGCCCAATAGCGTCGAATCCATTGGATTTGGGTCTTGCGCTGACCATAATTCTCTTCAGGATCTGTTTTATACATTTCTGCCAGTTCATCAGGCAGATCTTTGGATGTTCCTCCACGTCGCTGTCTGCCCCCCTTCCTTGCTGCTGTTTCTGAAGCCATAAACTTTAACTTGAAAGGCTTCAAGACGTTCAAAGGCTTCAAAGGCTTTTTCTTGCTGGACCAACAGGAACTGGCTTCAGGAGAATTTATGTGATGCTGTAAGAATTCTGCAAATGAATGCAGACTATGAGAACCAAAGGATTCTCCCACGGACATGTACCTGTGACAGCATTAAGGTGCGAGGGAAGGGGAAGAGGTCATATGCATTCTCAGAAGATTTTGAAGATAAATCAGTTTAGAAGACATTGACCTCATCGTGCAAAGACATTCACTCATAGAAAAGAAGTTGGTTCCAGATTTGTACGAACCCACAGATCAGTACAAGTGAGGAATCTAACTACTTCATGAAGCACAAGTGAATATACTAGGCATGTTATGAGATGCAGATTGAAAGATCTAACTTGTGTGAAGAGAAACTTCTTATGGTAGAAAGTGACAGAACCATGAGATCAACAGGGGCTGTAAAAAGAAGTTTTATTTACCACACTTGGAACTGCTAGACGGAGTGGGAGATGATGCCGAGCAGTTCAATCCTCCGTGCCCTAACTTGGCGACGGAAGACACCTATGGCGACGGCGGAGAGGATGATGTCCGCGATCGGCATGAAGACGACGTCGGAGAGGTTGCGGCAGCGAAGCGCTTCATCGCCGGCGTCGTCGAGAACTAGCGGTGGCGCTAGGGTTCGTGTGAGGGTGGAAGAAGGAGATAATGATCGCGGTAAGTGTGAATTTATAGGCGCAGGGGCGGCACTGCGCTATTACTCAGGTGCCCCTGGCGATTCGCATCTGAGTAGTACGTGGCCATCATGCGGTATTTTGGGGGCAGTTCCACATCCCACGCACGCCTGGATTATTGGGCGGTCGTTCCTACTTCTCCGGATTTCTTGTGGATGAATGAGCATTGAAAACGGTTTTAAAGGTTGTCTCTGCGTCTTCTGCTGACAAGGACGCAGAGAAGACATTCGACAGTTTCAATAGAATGCATATGACTTGGAGAGATAGAGTTTGAGATAGAGAGCATAGAGAGATTAGGGTCCGATCACATTCACTTAGTTCAAAATATTCAACCAAGAAGACATAGCTATAAGTGAATGCTGTAGAGGACAGAACACTAGTATATATATATATATCTATATAATCAACGTAGTGAAGATAATCATGAATATATGTTGAGTTCGAAGCCAAACCAAATGTGAAGACATTGCAAGGTAACGCCAAGAGTGAAACACTTCAAAATAGAAAGTTTGGTGGTGGCGTTACCCACTGTATAGGAAGTATTAGACCCAGACACGGCGCACAATTATCGTTGCACTCTGAAGTCAATTTCCACATTAATGTATTCACACTTAGAATGTATGTCTTCATTGATTGAAGATATACTTCACTTCGTGTGTTGCACATCTAAGTCATCAATCTGCATAAGGGTTAGGATGTGTGCCTGATCACAGGACATTTGAGGATTCCAGGATATTTAGCTCACACCGTAACTTGCAAAACCTCTTCTCATCCAAGGGCTTGGTGAAGATATCTGCCAATTGCTCTTCAGTGTTGACGTGTATGATATCAATGTCTTCCTTCACAACATGATCTCTGAGAAAGTGATGACGAATTTCAATGTGCTTTGTCTTCGAGTGCTAAACTGGGTTGTTGGCAATCTTGATGGCGCTTTCGTTGTCGCAGTAAAGTGGCACTTGCTTCAGATGAATGCCATAGTCCTTGAGTGTTTGCTTCATCCACAGAAGCTGAGCGCAGCAAGATCCAGTAGCAATGTATTCAGATTCAGCAGTGGAGAGAGATACACAGTTCTGCTTCTTTGAAGACCAACATACAAGTGATCGTCCCAGAAAGTGACATGTGCCTGATGTAGACTTGCGATCAACTTTGTCACCAGCATAATCAGCATCCGAGAATCCAACCAAATCAAACTCTGAGCCCTTTGGATACCATAATCCTAGAGTTGGGGTGTGAGCCAAATATCGAAGAATTTGCTTCACAGCTAAGTGATGCGACTCCTTTGGTGCCGCTTGAAATCGAGCACACATGCAAACACTAAGCATAATATCTGGCCTAGATGCACATAGATAAAGTAAAGAACCAATCATGGAGCGGTATACCTTTTGATCGAACTCTTTACCATTGTCGTTAGGACCCAGATGATGTTTGGCTGGCATTGGTGTTGTGAAGCCTTTGCAGTCTTGCATACCGAACTTCTTCAGGCAATCTTTGAGATACTTTTCTTGAGATATGAAGATGTCATTGCGTTGTTGTCGTATTTGAAGACCAAGGAAGAACTTCAGCTCCCCCATCATGGACATCTGATATTGCTCTTGCATCATATATCCAAACTCTTCACTGTACTTCTGATTGGTGCAGCCGAAGATAATGTCATCCACATATATTTGGCACACAAACAGTTCACCATCATATGTCTTCGTGAAAAGAGTGGGATCTAGGGAACCAGGTATGAAGCCTTTGCTCTTCAGGAAGTATTTGAGTGTGTCATACCAGGCCCTAGGGGCTTGTTTGAGGCCATACAGTGCCTTGTTGAGCTTGTATACCATGTCAGGATGTTTTGGATTTTCAAAGCCAGGCGGTTGTGCAACATACACTTCTTCTCCAATCTTGCCATTGAGAAAGGCACTCTTCACATCCATTTGATATAGAAGTATGTTATGATAATTTGCATAGGCCAGCAGTATGCGTATGGCTTCAAGCCTAGCCACAGGAGCAAATGTTTCATCGAAGTCAATGCCTTCCACTTGAGTATATCCTTGAGCAACGAGACGAGCTTTGTTTCTGACAACTTGACCATGCTCATCGTGCTTGTTGCGGTATATCCATTTGGTGCCTATTATGTTGTGCTTCCGTGGATCAGGACGCTTAACCAGTTCCCATACATTATTCAGCTCAAACTGTTGAAGCTCTTCTTGCATAGCTTGAATCCATTCAGGTTCCATGAAGGCTTCTTCAACTTTCTTGGGTTCTGATATTGAGACGAATGCGAAGTGCCCACAGAAATTTGCTAGCTAAGTTGCCCTTGAACGAGTGAGTGGACCAGGTGCATTGATGCTATCAATTATTCTTTCAATCTGCACTTCATTGGCAACGCGAGGATGTACAGGGCGAAGACTTTGCTCTTGCTGATCTGTGTTGTTGTTGGGAGGAATGTCTTCAGGCTGAGCATTGTCCTCATGTTGATCAGGTGCTGAGATGATAAGTTCTTCTTCAAGATGAGCTTCAGAAGGTATAATGTCTCTAGTTCCCATAAGCTTGATTGACTCACTAGCTGGAACTTCATCTAGCACATTTGGCAGTTGCTCTCTTTGTGAACCATTAGTCTCATCGAACCGCACATCCATTGTTTCAACCACTTTGTAGTGAAAGAGATTGAAGACTCTGTAGGAGTGCGAATCCTTTCCATATCCAAGCATAAAACCCTCATGTGCTTTTGGTGCAAACTTTGAGGTGTGGTGTGGGTCCTTGATCCAGCACCTTGCGCCAAATACTCTGAAGTAACTGACATTTGGCTTCTTGCCAGTTAGGAGTTCATAAGATGTCTTGTTCAGAAGCTTGTGAAGATACACACGATTGATTGTATGGCATGCAGTGTCAATGGCTTCAGTCCAGAATTTTCTTGGAGTCTTGTATTCATCTAGCATCGTTCTGGCCATCTCAATGAGTGTTCTGTTCTTGCGTTCGATGACGCCATTATGCTGTGGCGTGTACGGAGCTGAGAATTCATGTGTGATTCCCAAGGTATCAAGATATGTATCAAGGCCAGTGTTCTTTAATTCAGTGCCATTGTCACTTCTGATGTGCTTTATCTTGGCGCCGTAATTGTTCATAGCTCGATTGGCGAAGCGTCTGAGTAATCATCAACAATGACAAAGCCATAGAGGCAAGCAGTAGTAGTAAAAGTTGAGTAGTGAGTGGGACCAAAAAGATCCATGTGAAGCAGTTCGAAGGGTCGAGTAGTGGTCATGATTGTCTTCGAGGGATGTTTTGCCCTCGTCATCTTCCCTGCTTCACAGGCACCGCATAAGTGATCTTTCTTGAACTTGACGCCCTCGATGCCTATGACATGTTTCTTCTGCGCAAGGGTGTGGAGGTTCCTCATGCCAGCATGCCCAAGCCTCCGATGCCAAAGCCAGCATTCTGAAGCTTTTGCAAGAAGACACACTGCAAGTTGTGGCCCTGCTGAGAAATCTACCACATACAAATCATCTTTCCGATACCCTTCAAACACTAGAGACTTGTCAGATTCCATTAGTACAAGGCAACGAAATTATCCAAATATTACGACCATGTTCAAATCGCAAAGCATTGAGACAGACATTAAGTTGAAACCAAGGGATTCAACAAGCATGACTTTATCCATGTGTTGATCCTTTGAGATTGCAACTCTACCTAGACCCAATACCTTAGTTTTACCAGTGTCAGCAAATGTGATGTGGCTCTTGTCGCATGGACGTAAGGTTGAGTCCATAAGAAGGCTTCTTTTGCCAGTCATGTGATTTGTACACCCACTATCAATAATCCATTCTGAAGACTTTGAAGACGCTGGTGTCGTACCCTACAGTGCAGTTAGGGGGATAGGCTTCACGAAGAGAATTGTGAAGCAAAAACATTTGACGAACCAGTGGGTTATGAAAACTTAGATCCAGATTAGGACTAATAGGGAGAGTAGCATGCGATTCAGGAACGAAGTACATAATGATGCCATTCGGGCATTTTATCTTGCGCCCTACAAGATTTTTAAGGTCCCCAGCAATAGCGTCAGAAGATTTTGGTTTTCTGCTGGAGACCTTTCCCTGCAAAAGAGAGTTAAGCCTTCTTAACCACCCACATCTTCAAGGGTGGCTTAGAAGCAATAAGTCTAAGTGCAGCATCTGAGAATTTTGGCTTTGTAGCCTTAGCAAACAGTCTTGCAGGTGGACAATAGTACTCATAAGAATAAGCAGAATAATTTTTGGTCATATGAACGTGACGGTTTGATGAACCGCTCTCATATTCATATGCCTGAGTATGGTTTCCCTGCAAAACATTTGCGTTAGTGTGACTCAGGTGAGTCCTCTGTTTGTATGAAGCCTTTGGTCTGAGGTTTGTCTTCTTCAAGTGAGGTGTCATGAAGACATTCACAGGAAGATTTTCCAGACACTTTTTCGGAACATAGATCTTCTTCATAGGCGGTCCATTCCTGCAGTTAGTACCAATGTACCTGGCAAACACTTCACCATTCTGATTCTTAAACAGTATATAGTTTGCATCAAAGGATTCATCAATGATAATGGGGTTAGCACAAGTGAAGCCAGATAAATTGGATGGATCTGCTGAAGGTTCCTTTACAGCAACCCACTTGGTTTTGGGGTACTGCTCAGGTTTCCAGTAAGAGCCATCTGCATTTATTTTCCTTACGAACCCAACACCCTCTTTCCTAGGGTTTCGGTTCAGAATCTGCTTCTTGAGGACATCACATAATGTCTGATGTCCTTTAAGACTTTTATACATCCCTGTTTCAAGCAATGCCTTCAACCTAGCATTCTCATCAGCAATAGCAGTGGTATCCTCAGCAGAGGGGTTAGTTACCACATCAACAGTTGAAGATATTGCAACAGCAATAGCAGTGGAACATTCAGCAACAGAAGTAGCATTATCACGCTCAATGCATTTAAGACATGGTGGTTCAATTCCTTCCTGAGCGGAACTGATCTGTTCAGCGCGAAGTGACTCATTTTCCTTTTGAAGATCTTCATGAGCCGCCCTCAATTTCTCAAGTTCTTGCTTCCTTTGAAGATAATCATAGGAAAACTTTTCATGAGTTGTTGAGAGAATATCATGATGATCTTCAAGTTCCTGATACTTAACGTGAAGATTTTTTATGTCTTCAATTAAGGATTCAGATCGAGTCATTTCAGCACCCAACAGATCATCGCTTCTGTCTAACAGTTTTTGAATATGTTCCATGGCTTTCTGTTGTTCAGTTGCAATTTTAGCAAGTGTTTTATAACTGGGTTTTGAATCACAGAGTCATCGTCACTAGATGTTTGATAGTGAGTAGTGCGTTTGTTTACCTTGGCACCGCGTGCCATGAAGCAGTAGGTAGGAGTGGAGTAGTCCTTGTCATTTGCATCGGTGTCGGTGATGAAGTCATTGTCTTCAGTGTTGAAGATGGACTTGGCGACGTATGATGTAGCCAGACTTGCAATGCCAGAATCAGACTCCTCCTCAGACTCCACCTCTGCCTCCTCAGAAGCGGACTCCTCCTCTGAATCCATTTCCTTGCCAACAAACGCACGTGCCTTGCCAGATGAGCTCTTCTTGTGTGATGAAGACTTTGAGGAAGACTTGGAAGAATACTTTGTGTATTTCTTCTTTTTCTTGTCGTCAGAGTCATATTCCTTGCTCTTCTTCTTCTTTCTGTTCTCATTGTCCCACTGTGGACACTCAGAGATGAAGTGTCCAGTTTTCTTGCACTTATGGCATGTTTTCTTCTTGTAGTCATGAGCAGAAGCTTCATCATTCCTTGAGCTTGATCGTGAAGACTTTCTGAAGCCTTTCTTCTTGGTGAATTTTTGGAACTTCTTCACTAGCATTGCAAGTTCCTTTCCAATGTCTTCAGGATCATCAGAACTGCTGTCAGATTCTTCTTCAGATGAGGAAACAGCTTTTGCCTTCAAGGCACGAGTTCGCCCATAGTTTGGACCATAGATATCTCTTTTCTCAGAAAGCTGAAACTCATGTGTGTTGAGCCTCTCAAGTATGTCAGATGGATCGAGTGTCTTGAAATCAGGACGTTCTTGAATCATCAGGGCTAGGATGTCAAACGAACTATCAAGTGATCTCAGCAGCGTCTTGACGACTTCATGTTTGGTGATCTCAGTAGCGCCGAGGGCTTGAAGCTCATTTGTGATGTTAGTGAGTCTGTCAAATGTGTGCTGGACATTCTCATTGTCATTTAGCTTGAAGCGGTTGAAGAGATTGCGAAGGACACTGATTCTTTGATCTCTCTGGGTTGAGATGCCTTCATTGACCTTGGAGAGCCAGTCCCAGACCAGCTTGGATGTCTTCAAAGCACTCACACGGCCATACTGTCCTTTGGTCAGATGACCACAGATGATGTTCTTGGCAGTAGAGTCTAGTTGAACGAATTTCTTGACATCAGCAGCAGTGACACCTTCTCCAGCCTTGGGAACGCCGTTCTCGACGACATACCATAGGTCGACGTCAATGGCTTCAAGATGCATACGCATCTTATTCTTCCAGTAGGGATATTCAGTTCCATCGAAGACGGGGCACGCAGCGGAGACTTTAATTATCCCTGCAGTTGACATAGCTAAAACTCCAGGTGGTTAAACCGAATCACACAGAACAAGGGAGCACCTTGCTCTGATACCAATTGAAAGTGCGTTATATCGACTAGAAGGGGGGTGAATAGGCGATTTTTATGAAAGTCTTCAAAACGTGGAAGTTATGAAGACAAACAGTAGAGATATGCCTATCACTATGCAGCGGAAGTTAGATTACACTAGGCAAGCCATGGTCAAGTATTCAATAGAGTGAAAGCACAATGACAAGTAGCTGCAGTGTAATAAGGATCAGGTAGGAAGAAGTTATGAAGCCAATCAAATCATACAGTTACGTTGTGAAGACAAAAGATATAGCAAGCATGCAATGGCTTCACAATGAGTAACAGTAAGTAAAAGGAAGTGAAGATGAAACCAGTGACTCGTTGAAGACAATGATGTGTTGGACCAGTTCCAGTTGCTGTGACAACTGTACGTCTGGTTGGAGCGGCTAGGTATTTAAACCTTAGGACACACAGTCCCGGACACCCAGTCCTGAACACGCAGCTCAGGACACCAAGTCCTCACCATATTCTCCTTGAGCTAAGGTCACATAGTCCTCGCCCAATCACTCTGGTAAGTCTTCAAGGTAGACTCCCAAACCTTCACAGACTTCGTTCACTGGCAATCCACAATGTCTCTTGGATGCTCTGAACGCGACGCCTAACCGTCTGGAGGATGCACAGTCCTCAAGTGTAATAAGTCTTCAGATCACACAGACAAGAAGACATAAGTGATGCCCAATTTACTCTGGCTCTGGGTGGTTAGGGCTTTCTCCTCGCTAGGAATTTTCTCTCAAAGGCTTCGAGGTAGGTTGCTCTCAAACGACAAAAGCCGTGCACTGAAATCTGAGCAGCCAACCGTTTATGGTTGTAGGGGGTGGGCTATTTATAGCCACTTGGCAACCCGACCTGATTTGTCCGAAATGACCCTGGGTCACTAAGGAACTGACACGTGTCTCAACGGTCAGATTTCAAACTCTCATGGCAACTATACTTGGGCTACAAGCAAAGCTGACTTGTCCGGCTCTGGACAAGATTCGCTCTCATTGTCTTCACTCGAAGACATAGGTTTTTGGTTTAGGCATCACTTCAGTCATTCTGACTGGTTCTCCTGGACCCCACTTAACAGTACGGTGGTTCCTATGACTCAACACAAAAGAAAAAGAACTACGAAAGATCTAAGTCTTCGAGCTCCATTGGCCTCATAACGTGTCTTCTTTTGTCATAGTCTTCAATGTGAATATCTTCATATACCACCTTTGACTTCAATGTCTTCATACATTTTTAGGGGTCATCTCTGGTAGTAAAACCAAATCAATGAGGGACTTCTACCTGTGTTATCCTGCAATTCTCACAAACACATTAGTCCCTCAACTAGGTTTGTCGTGAATACTCCAAAACCAACTAGGGGTGGCACTAGATGCACTTACACTTTTGTGCAGTTCCACTAAAATAAAGTGCCATTGTGGTGACAGTGACGGCTCCATCTTGCAAAGGCTAATAAAATGTTGCACGAGATTACCAGCAGAACTTGACGGAGATTTTGGAAACTCCAATCACCATTTTGTGCAGTTCCACCAAAATTGAGAGATGTTGCCCACGTGACATTTTAGTTGAACTGCACAAGACACTCATTCCAAAAAAAGTGTTTTCTGCAGTTCACCAAAAGGTCACAATAGCAACAAGGTGAAATGGATATCCCTATCTGCACAAAAAGATAGAAAGTAAAAAATTGCTGGTCAATAAGAATATATGAAACATATACAAAATGAAAAGAAGCATCTTAATTATGTTCATGGCAATTACGCAAGGACAATAGAAATTTTAAAACGTCAGCGATGCTTCATGTTACCAGAAGCATTACGATCAACAATGAGATTCCTCAAATATGGGATTACTTCAATGGTGGCATTGCTTGTTTACCAGACACAGTAAATTAACAACAGCTAAAGAGTTGGTTTTAGGGCATGGGACCGTGGGGACACCAGGACACTCAGCAGCGTAAAGGAGCAACTTACTTATCATACTGGGGAAAACAGCAGGAGTGCCATTGTACTATGTGAGGGCAGCAAATCTAATCCTGGAGACCTTTTACTATGTGAGGGCAGCAAATCTAATCCTGAGACCTTTTACTATGTGAGGAAAGCAAATCTAATCTTGGAGACCTTTTACTATGTGATGGCAGCAAATCTAATCCTGGACATACTCTGTTGACTTGTCCACCAGCCGCCACTTTCTATCCTTTTTTCAACCAATAATAGATCTGTTCCTTATCCAGTTTGTACTGCGTTTTCCCATTATTTCCCTTTTCAACCAAGAGACCGGTTGGGTATCCGGTCTCTACTACTTTCACCATATTATTTCCTCTTTGAATCAAGTCCTAGATTCATGCTACAACTTACAAAGCCCTAGATTCGAATGCATGAAGTAGCTTTACCTCTAATAATACTAAAAATTTAGGTGGCTTTGGAAGAGCTGATGGGAGTAGACAAAGATGCACATGCAGACACGTGGGGAGCTGGGGCAGTAGAGCAAGGCCGCTTTCGAAGAACTTATACCTGAGGGTCGCCGGGATGTCGGCGATGGCAGGTCGGATATGCGGACAATACGGCAGGGAGGAAGACGGGTCGGAGGACCTCCCGAGTCGGCCATGTGTCGGAGAGAACGGCACGGGCAGAGGATCGGGCCCCTCCGGCAGCTGTGGGTTTCCTCCCTCAGCGGTGATGACCGCGTGAACAATGCACCTTTTAGTCCTCTACACACACCGGCCGAAGGGATCCGACCGGATCTGTGACCAGCGGTGAGCAGAGAGAAAATGTCGCTGCCGCTGTCTTGTTTATATCTGGAGAGGATGAGAGAATGAAGAGAGCAACCCTAGTAAAGCAAGCGCTCAGGCCCCTGCGTCCATATATAGTGGAGTGATTATCTTTTTTCTCTCCACAACAAGCGTTTCAATTTGTGTACGTGGCATTAAAGAAAAGAAACTCTCTATTTAAGGTGACTACTGTACGACTCCTACTTACTACTAGTAGTACTACAGTATTGTTCACTTGTGCTCCCCGCCCCTCCATTCATTGAACAACCCCATGGGTGAATAAACATACAGTAAGTAATGTATTTATATAGAACGAACAAGCTCGAATTGTTTTCGCGTAGTTAAAAGTTGAGGGCGGGGCTTTTCCCGGGCAGTACGCGCGACAGTTTTCGAGTAGGGTCAGAAGACTATTTTAATTTTTTTTAAAACTTCGAGACGGCCACATAGCATGGAGCCGACCCCAACGATTTTAAGCTTACAGGCACGGTACATGCTATCCTAGACTACTATACACATGAAACTGCCACACGAGCATCCGGGCTGCGCTTGGCTCTTCGCCTCTTCGGGAAGTCGAACAATGACGGAATACTACTGCACTGGAGGAGTACTACAGTACGCTTCTGGCCATCTGACACCGATTGAACTGCTGCATGTCCACCGCGTGCGGGAGGGGGAGCGTGTAGCGAAAGCTTCTCCTAGTCTTGCCAGCCACCACGCTCATGGGCGAGGGAGGGACGCTCCTGCCTTTGCATGTATGACAGGTGGGACCTACAGGTGTGTGGCCAACCTGTCATACAGCCAAAGGCATGTGCAGTTAAGTCCGCGAGGGAGAGGATAATCAAACTTCTCGTTGTGTACGAGTTGACGCGACACATCAAAGCACTGCACTCGATATATTTCAATAATTTGCGTGTGTGACTCCCAGATGCAGAGGCCCGGGGTCATCATCCTCCTTTTCGAGAAAAAATAGACGCGTGTGTGAGAGGACGAGTGCTACTAAACTCAGAGTACAAGTTTTTGTGGGTGGCACGATGGTGCATGCGAGAAGTCCCGAGAGATAGGTTTAATGCATTAATTGCAATGCATGCATGCATAAAGTACATGCATTGGTCAATTTTGTCTTAATACTTGCATGCAATGATTTAATGCACCTTGGAATCTGAACATGTGTTGGGGACAACCAAATTGAGCCTTATAAAATGGAAAAACTAAAATTTTGAGATAAGCCCTATAAAACCGGAAAGGAGGGAGTAGAAAAAAAAGTACTCCATCCGAGAATAGTGCCGCACTTCGAAACTAGAACCGTCAATAAATTTTGAGCTTGCGTCTCGTCACATTCCAAATTACTCCATGCTATATTGAATTGCAAACCTGTTCACACCGATCACAACCTAAACGGTTTCCCACTTAGGAGCGTATTAGTACTCAGTTATAAATACTAGTATGCCAAGATGACTGCACATTCCTCCTCAACTCCTCATCCACAAAAACAAACAAGTCATTCATCATCCTTCCCTTGCGTCTGCCATGGCCAACATGAGTTCTGGGTCGAGAGATTGCCACCAGGGAGAGGCGAGCATGGAAGCGGAAGCACGAGAGATGTCCCGCCTCGCTGCAAGAGCAGCCGACATGTCCCGCCGCGTGGAAGTAGCAGCACAGAGATCCCGCCATGTCGCTGAAGCAGCACGGAGGTCCCACCGCGCCGTCGATGCAGCAGACTGGTCCGGCCACACCGCGGAAGTAGCACAGATGTCCTGCCGCGCCACGAATGCAGTAGAGATGTCCCGCCGCACCGCGGCGGCCTGGGAAAATTTCTCGCGGGCACGCGAAGACTGTTACAGGCGCATGCATGCGATCGTCCATAGCCAGACGGATCAGATCTCCCGCTCGGCGAGGTTGCAGGACGACATGATAGCCTCGTTTGAACAGGCTACCGGCGTCATCCGGCAACTAAGGGAGGGCAGTGAGAGGCTCCGGGCCGAGCACGACCTGCTGAGGGAGAAGATCGTCCGAAGTGCAGACCTGCAGGAGGAGACTAGTGCCTTGTTGAAGAAACTTATGGACGAGAATGACATGCTCCGCAACGAGCGCCAAAGGCTGGTGGAGGAATCCGTGGATGTTCTCAAGCAGCGTGTTGAGGACACAAAGAGCTCATTGCCGCTCGCCACGGAGACTAGTTTCCTGGTTTCTTTTGATGTAATAATCGGTTTAGGATGTGGATTGTGTCGTCGGTTGTGAAATGTTGGGTTCTAGCGCGGATGTTTGGCCTTTGTTGGCCTCTTGGGATGTTGCGATTTCAATCTGGTAGCTTTTAGTCCTTCGTGCTAGGATGGAGTTGTGCTGAACTTCTTGTGAATTGTGGTGGTTTTCAGTAATGAAAATCGGAAGGGGCAAACCCTTCTTTGATCAAAAAAAATTTAATCGTCCTTATATATTCATCAGTCTTGCTATAAGTCGCAGTAGATGCTATATAGGTCCGTCGGATCTTACATCAAGATCCGTGCTTTCAGATTTTCTTTTTTCTCTCTTAAATCTCAATCGAGTGAGACATAGCCACACAATTAAACAGAGGCTCGGGCACCATTAATGGAGACCTTGGGAGAGAGGTGGACGACAGATGGAGGTCAAAGGGCTCTCCTCCTGATAAGCACGTGCAGGGGTCTGATCGCACGCCTCTCGTACTCAAATAGCTACCCTGCACGTCGCCTCCTAGCTAATAAAAAAGGGGACGTGTGGCGGCACGTAAATGGTACTAGTAAGTAGAACGCCCACGGTTTCAATAATACTTGTGTTTCCGATTGTAACGTGACATCACTTCTTCCAAAATGACTTTGTTGATTGTTAATGTGTGCACCTTCGCAAATCGGACTGCAAATTTACCACAGCATGTTGGTGCCATGTCATGGCACCAAGCCAAGTTTCATTATTTTCATGTGTGTTTTGGATTTACAGGAATTAAAAAACTAAGTTTCTCAATGTTTCCAACCCAGCCATGACGCCCAGAATTTTGAATTTCATTCCCATTTCTTGCATGGAACCTAGAAATTTACTCGAGGACACACATGTGATTTTTCAACCAACTTTGGTGCACTGGAACATGTGCTTGTATTTCAAATTTGAATTATGCACACAAAGGTGACACGTTCCCTCCCAGAACCACGAGCTTTCTTGAGAGAAGCTCCGATTTGCAAGAAGCTTATACCAAAATTTGTTCCTATTCGGCCATTTTTTTACCACGGCATGGTACTACCATGACATGACACCATGCCAAGTTTCATGATTTTAAAACCAAGTTTAATGTTATCGACCGAGCCACGATGCCTAGATGTTTGAATTTTATTCTCATTTTTTGCATGGGACCTACTCCCTCCTTCCATCTATATAGGGCCTAATGTATTTTTCAAGACAGCCTTTGACTATTGACAAGATTAATAGCACATGAGATGTATACTATGCAAATTATATTATTGGAAGCTCCTTTGACATACACAATTGAAGGTATGCTTTGTGTAAGTTGCATGTCATATATTATTGCTCTAATGTTTGGTCAAACTTAGCCTCGAAAAATGCATTAGGGCCTATATGCATGAGAGGAGTCGACTTCGAGAGAACGTGTTTGTTCGAGAGACACCGAGGAAGACTACTATATATCGATGGTGCATGTAGGCGGGAATTAAACTAAGGGATGGTCTTATTGGTTTCGGGGATATAGGGGAAGAGTGAGAGGCGGGGGGGGGGGGTAGCTAGAAGGAGATTGTTAAGTGTGAGTGTGTGTTTTACCCATCTAGGCGGAAGTTATGTGCACAAAAGAGGAGAACGATTCGATGTGGCGTTAGGATTGAGGGTAATTAACTACGTATGGAGACATAGAGACCTTGAACGTGCATGTGTGAGAGGTATACATGTATGCGTGGCATGTGTGTGTGCGCACGCGCATGATCGAGATAAAATAAAGAAGACATAAGTCATAAGATCAACGACATGGGAGAGACGGATCGGTATGACAATATGCATGCATGTGAGAATGCATGGAAGAAGTCCCGACAATTGAGCATGTGTTTTTGTCTTTAAGAGATAGTGGCGTGGGCTGGAGCATGCATCTATGGCGAGCAGAGGGAGTGAGGCGCAACGATTGTGCAAAAGAGACCAACCTATAAATGCATATGTATGGAGAGACATATATAGTGTGGGTGATATGAAGCAAGACTCCGTGCGAGAAAGAAATGTTGACGGAGAAACTACAGATAGATACAGAGATGGAGATGCTAGCTAGAGGGACATCCGCTAGTTTGGGTGTTGGAGATGACCGTCGGGTGGTTCAAAGGGTGAAGTTATATATGTGTGTGAGAGGGCACTTGACCGCATGTAGAGAGAAACATATGTAGTGTGCGTGATAGGAATCAAGAGTGAGGGTGAGAAAGAAGGTTGATGGAGAAACAGATAAATAGAAAGATAAAGATGCTAGCTAGCGTGTGTTAGAGATAGGAGTCGAGTGGATCAGAAGGCTGGGTTATGTGTGTGGGTGTGAGAGAGATAGAGAGAGGGTGCGTGTGAGTCACATACAAACAGATATCATAGAGAAATGAGATCCAGAGAGACGGAGTTTTGTGTCTGCGAGAGAGAAAGATATTTCACATTGAGAGTGATAGCTAGAGAGACATACGAGGGATCGCAAGATATCTCTAGGGAGAGAGGGTGCGTGTGAGCGACATACAAGAGAACAATGGAGAAATATGAGACCCTGGGAGAAAGAGTTTGTGTTTGTGTGTGAGAAAGAGATATTGATGAGGAAGAGTCGTAGGTTCTCATATCTAAGGAGCGAAAGACATCTCTGTATGAGGGGTGTGCGAGTGGCACACATGGGAATAGTAGAGAGAAATGAGACCCCGGGAGACAAAGTTTTGTGTTTGTGTGAGAGGAAGAGATTCCACATGGAGAATCATAGTTAGAGACACATAGCAGGGAGCGAGATATACTTAGAGAGAGATAGAGTGATGAAGGTCGAGGGAGAGAGTACCGTCAGTATGTTACGAAGATAAAAGATCATTGTCGACATACATGTAGCACGAGAGATACCTGAGAGACGATGAACGCGTATAGGTCCAGAGAGATAGTCCTATATAAGCATGAGTGATAGCTATATGAGACGAATATCTGGATTAAAAGGGATTCAAATATTTAAACTAGATATCACGACATCGATAATATCATAACGCAAATTGGTGTATCAAACATGCATATTCATTTGAATTTGGGCACACGTGTAATTTATATAGTTTATCAATATTGGTGATCCATAGATTCTTCAATTACAAACAATGCATGGTTTATATGCAATTAATCTCTAAACGGGATTACACTATATGTTGCATGTGTGAAACACATTATACATGTTTGAGAAGTTAAAAACCCCGCATGAAACACACATTAATTGGAGACAGTTAGCGAGGAATGCATACATTCGATTTCAACATAAAGTGGTTTCAAATATTTGAAAATCCAAATTGATGGATACAACCTTATGAATCTGAGATCATGCCATTTGTAAACCATATTTATGTATAAATGGTGTTGTGCTTTTGAAAGTATATATTAAAAAATGATGTATATAGAATGTAATTCCAATTGAAAATGGATCCCGCCCAAAAAAATAGAATACAAACGGGATTCGAATTGAGTTGGCACGGTAAACGTGCACTCTGCAAAATTTGAATGAAGCGGGGAAAGTCGCAGTAACCGCCCGGAACCAAAATCTGCGAGATGGAAATCACTACTGCCTATCCCTGCCACGCAAAGCCTATATGCTGGATTTCTATAGGTTTCGATAGGGGTAGGTTTGTAATTTCACCCAAACATGACGTAACCGCCTCTCACCGGGATTCATACACGGTGGGCGCCAAAACACAGTGTGTCCTCGGCCGAAATCGACTCCCTCCCCGATTCGTATTCATACACGGTGGGCGCCAAAAACAAACTCTCGTCGGCAAATATTCGGTGTATGCGAGATTACCGTCCTATCCCCGACCGACTAGTGTTGTTGTGATGTAGTAGAAATTTGAAATGGGGGCTAAGTTTGTAAATTTCCTCGCATTTGAGACAAGCGCGCCCTGAATACATGGTTCCCCCCTTCCTCTCTACCTCCCTTTTCCCCATTCGTACTCCGTGGGCGCCAAAACACCCTCTCCACCCCTCCCTCCTCCGTCCGCCGCCGTCCGCCACCCCATCCACCGCCGTCCTCCTCCACCATGCCGG
The DNA here is from genome assembly GCF_056163025.1 of Triticum urartu. Taxonomy (NCBI): domain Eukaryota; kingdom Viridiplantae; phylum Streptophyta; class Magnoliopsida; order Poales; family Poaceae; genus Triticum; species Triticum urartu. Next base: position 117,423,910 of record NC_141875.1, on the reverse strand, counting down.
AGCTGATACCCCGACGTTGCCGTCCATTACAAGAGATCGACCTCTCTCATCCACGGCTTCGGACCGGGATCCTTGCATCCCGTCCTCTCGCTTCATGCCCGCCGTCGTCCACCTTGCCGGCGCCGCTCCTATGACCGTCTCATCCACCGCGCCCTGCCGCCACCGTCTACCCTCCTAGATCTGCTTCCACGCCGCCGACAGCCATCACTACCGTAGCACCGTCAAATTCTCAGCAGATGCCTACACGGCGCCGCACTAGAGGCGGTACTCTTTCGTATCTACTCAACTTATTTATCGCAGCAAGAAAATAGATCGCCACTGCTTTACTCTGATTTCTTGTCTTGGTTGCGAAGTTGCCTTTGTCCAGTTTGCACCTTCAGATCCGCCATGGCACGCTCAACACCATACTCGCAATGCTTATGGTTTTCCCCTTTTATATTCCACACTAGTTAAATCACAGTAGACTAAATTTCAAAATTTGGTCAGTCGATTTTTCAGAGCTCGCCGGAGTTCGCCGATGCGATCGAAGGGGCTCGGGTGGTTGTGGGGCCTCACCGAACAAAGAAAACTCGACGCGGGTGGGGGTTGGGGTGGGGGTGGGGGATGGGGGTGGCGGAGGAACACGGGCGGTGGGGGCTGGTGGTCCGGCCAGTGGCCCGTGCGGTGTTCTGTGTGGGAAGAATCAGAGACGAGGAAGAAGAAGGGTTAGGAGACGTAGGATCTTCATCCAACCGCCTGAAATGGTCGAGAGACAGCTAGGAGTTGCATTCTTAATGCGCTATGGTTCATCATGTGTGGGCACTGCGCAACCAACATTTTATTATCCAAAATCTGCTTGCTCTTCTTTACCATGTTCCTCTTTCGTTCTTCTTTAATATGTACTCTCTCCGTTCCTAATACAAGTCTTTGTATAGATTCCACCATGGACTACATATGGAGCAAAATGAGTGAATCTACACTCTAAAATGTACCTGGATACATCTGTATGTGATCCATAGTGGAAATCTCTACCAAGACTTATATTTTGGAACGGAGGGAGTATGATAGTAGTACAGTATGTTCCTTGTACTGAAGATGAGCAGGGACATTTGCAGTGTAGAGGTCTATACGGTCGGTTGTGATGGACACTTTGAGCCTCTTTGATTCGTAGGATCTTGTAAACATAGGAATAGGATTTGTAGTGGCCTGCCCACTTGAATCCTATAAGAATAGCAAGGAAATGCGGGGAGTTGTGTCACCTTTGAGAGTTACATTGATATTAACAGTACCGCACCTTCACTTGAAGAGAGCTGGTATCTGAAGCCTTTCTAGCCGTACCGGCAATACTAGCACATATATTCCAGCAAGTTCCACTTTGCTGATTTTACTCTGATGCTTAAGGTTTTCCCGTTATATCTACACTATGATCTGTGTAGCTGCTTTGTGTCACACTAGCAGTAGTCCACTCTTGAAGCTAAACACTGCAATGACTTACAAAATTGGCACCAAGGCATTGAGTGCCATTCTGGATGCAATGAAACTCATACGCTCCCCACCTGTTGATTCTTGTTCAGAATATCATCCTAATGACTATTCTAACCTCGAGGAGTCAAAGGAAGATGGCCTGTCCTGTTCACCCACCAAGGTGCCTGTTCTAATTTGGCAATATTTTATTGATTGCGGGTATCTTGCATATGTTGTCTTGCATTTCTTCTACTTTGTTGCACCGCCATCTGCTTAGTTTACTCATCATATATGTCGAGATGCCATGCCCATCATTATCAATACATATTCCATCTGTCATCATACCATGTTTTTCCACTCAAATGTTGTTCTTGTGCATTAGACATCAAAAAGGAAGAGGGTGATTGCCGAACCTGAAGGAGCACCAGCAAAGTCCTTGAAAAACGTGGTGGTGCCGGAGAAATCAGACAGCACCCCACTTATATTGGTTGTACAACCAGTGACACAAAACGTAGGACCGACTCCAGCAGACTATACCCATACTTCACTGGCCACACCACTAGCCCCACCACACAGGACCTGCACTCCAGCAAAAGGTATACCGATTTCATTTGCCATATCACTAGTTGTACCATAGAAAAATCCCACTCCAGCAAAAAGTACAGCAAGTCCACTGGCCGAAGACCTATCCCAACTGCAGAGACGGCCAATTCCTGCAGATTGGAACCCCATTCCATTTATTCCTAGTTTAAAAGACAATGCTTTCAATGTTGTTAGGGACTACGTGCATATATTCCCATCATGGGAAGACTATTGTGAAGACAAACACCATTTTCACATCTTCCTGTCCAACTTACGTGTACGTGCTATTATTCATGGTTATTATTTTCCTGTTTTCTGCTGATTGAACACATGAATGATTTACATTACATTGTTGTAACTAGGCGAGGGTCAATCTGGATAGTCATGACGAGCAAAGCTTGCTTGTGCTTTTCAAGGAAGCATTGCAGCAGTACCGGTGTTACCTGAGGAAATCACACTTTGATGGAAAGTCTATAAACGAATTTCTGGTGAAGTCTCCTGTGCTAAATTTAGAAGACATTGAATGGAAAAACCTTTTTATGCACTGGTCTCGTTCCCAGGATGAGGTACTGTCTATGAAATCACATGACAATTTGAACTTCTACTTTTCCGCATGTGCCTTACGGATCTTTTTTGCAGGAAATCAGCTCGAAGAAGAATTCCGGTTTGACAAGAACGACAGGATATCGCAAATATGCTACCCGCTGCTTTGCTCTTGTTAGTACATGTTGTCCTGTATCACTGTACTTGCATACATACCTGGTTCATTATGTGACAGCAGTATGCATGATAGCTTGCTTATCAATTGTTCGCTCCAAATTATCTGATCTGTATGAATGGTTACATTAGTGTAGAATATATCCAATGCCAATGTTTTTTAGCTCTGCATTGTTCTTGTAAGTACATGCTGTCCTTTATTAGTGTACTTATAATGACAGGTAGTTGTTCATGTACCATCACTCTGCAGCTTATTTTCCTTTGCCCTCCATTTTCTACACATCAGATCTATATTTACTCTTACCATAAGGTTGGTACTGAAGAAGTTTAGCTATGCATTGCTCTTGGCTGTACCTTCTGCCTGTATCGCTGCACTTACATTTATAGCTACTTGGTTATATAGCATCACTCTTCATCTTATCTTAAATATTCTCCATTTTTTCGTATATTATCACATCTATATTTACTCTTAACAAAATGTAGAATAAAGGCAATGCTTTTGAAGAAGATTATGTGGTAAACTTCTTGAATTGCCCCCCCCCATCAGCATGGACAAGGCCTTTATAGAGCCTGTCTTCACCAATAATGTAAGTTTGTCCATCTCAAGCCTTCAAACTTTGTTGTATATATTTGGTTAGGCATGAATACAATAGCTGTTTATTTTTGGTGTTTGCATCAAATTGCTTGTTTAAAGTTTATTATGTAGTTCATAAACAAAAGTTTGTCCTTTCCCAATTTAAGTTTTCAGTTGTACAACCAACTTCCTTCTTCATACCATGTAAATTAAACTATACAGAGCAAGTGATCTTCTTTTGCACTGCATGTATGCTTCTGTTCTTCATCCGTAATCCAGTGGTGTGGTGAACCTACCCACCACAGCACAATGTCATATTCTGCAATGTCTTAACTATGAACAATGTCATATCATTCTACTATTATTTAAACCATCTCTTTATTTGCCAATCTGAAATGGTATAAATTGACAACACACTAACCATTGATACTTATGAGTTCTTGATCTGTAATCCAGTGGTGTCGTGAAGCTGCCAACTCCTTCACAATGTCATTTCCTGCCATGTCTTGACCTGAACAATACCATATTGTGTTAATGCAAATTTAAACTGTGTCACTTTATTCGTCAGTAAGAAATGTGATGAATTGTGAGCACTGATACTTTTATGTGCAAAACCTGTCATCTGTCTGCTTGTTTATCTTTCAGAGTGAGGAAGATATAAGTGTTGAACAAGCGCAGTCTCATCATCTTGCTCAGCTGCTTGCGTTGTAGCTCCCCAGCAGGGCTAACCTTTCTTGAACTCTATTGAAGTGTTGTTGGTTTTGTATATTATTTGGTCGGCGTGTTTATTTGCACTGGTGGCGATCTTTGATGCCCAGTGTATGTAATCTGCTGTCTGCTTGTGCTTTATTATCATAGTGGCGAACTTTGATGCCCAGTGGATGTAATATGCTGTAATTTCTTTATTGTATAGTATAGGTTTTTTCTTATTCATGATGATGCGGTTATTTTACTGTATATATATCCTGTCTTCGCAGTAAACCGGCCAAACCGTAAAATTACGATACACAATCGGGCCGTCATGCAATCACGATGTAGGTTGGGCCTGAAACGTGTCGATCAGCTCACGGGCCGGCAGCAGCCCAAAATGAACCCCGTCCCATGATTATGCGAATCAAATCACGGGCTTTTAACAGGCCGAAAAATTGTCTCGGTCCTTGTTCGGCCCAATTAGATATCGGCTGCGAGCAGGCCGGATGCAAACCGGGCCGTAGTTAGGCCCAACTATATGACGGGCTTTTAACAGGCTGAAATTAATATAGGGCCGAAATGTTAAACAGGCCCTTAACAGGCCAAAACTAATATCAGGTCGAATTACTAAGTGGGCCTTTAGCAAGTGGGCCCAAAAGCATAGTGTCCAGTTGACGGGACGAATCCGATATGGTCCATAATTAGGCCCAAAACCTCTTAAAGGGCCGGACCTGATCTGGGCCGTAATTTGGCCCAGAACATGGTAGGCTTTTAACGGGTCGGATCTCATATGGGCCACTATTAGGCCCGGAGCGTGGCAGACCATTAATAGACGGGATCAAATATGGACCGGCATTTGGCCCAAAACATGGCAGCTAGTTAACGGGTCGGCCTACTAGGGTCCTCAAAATATTGTGGGCCTACAGCTGGGCCCACCAATTAATGTCGGCGAAATCTCATGGGCCTTTAGCTGGGCCGGCCCATTATGATCCGCAAGAATTTTGTGGGCCTTTACCTGGGCCGGCCTATTATGGCACACGAAAATCTTGTGGGCCTTTACCTGGGCTGGCCCATTATGGCCCGCAAAATCTTGTGGGCCTTTAGCTGGGCCAACCCATTATGGTCTGCAAAATCTCGTGGGCCTTTAGCTGGGCCGGCCCATTATGGTCCGCAAAATCTTGTGGGCCTTTAGGTGGGCCGGCCCATTTAAACTTGTTGGGACGTGCCACATGTCGACATATCATAGGCGCATTCTGTCCAGTGAGTGGATGACATCTGTCCCGACGATGAGACGACACGTGTTTCCTCTAGCCAATGATGATTTTACACGTGGAAAATCCCCATTGATCGGGGTTGTTAACGGGTTATCGGATCAAAAACCCGACCCGATAGCTTAACGGCGTTCCGTTACGGTGGATGCCATGTGTCGGTCACCCTTGACAAAAGCACTTCTGTGACGCGCGATTTATTGTCATGGAAGTGGACACTTCTGTGATGATAATTTTGGTAATGTCATGGAACACTTCTACGATAGCACATGTATGACTATCTTGATTCTGTCATAAATTTGGCATGGATGTACATGCATGACAAAAAAAGCGACCTACTGTGACAAACACGTATCATCACGGAAGTGTATTTTTTTTGTAGTGTAGCATTCCACATCAAAAATTATCTTTTTATCATTTACCTACTCAAGAACGAGCAGGAATTAAGCTTGGGGATTGTCGGATTTCAGGTTCCGGCAGACCCTTGAGGTTCGAACACTGGGGTGCGCGCGGAGATTTCGCCTCCTACCTACCTGCACCCCTCCGCCATGCTAGGATCTAAACTAAGGAAAGAACAACACAAGAGACACAGGGTTTATACTGGTTCGGGCCACCGTTGTGGTGTAATACCCTACTCCAGTGTGTGGTGTGGTGGATTGCCTCTTGGGTTGATGATGATGAACAATACAAGGAAGAACAGCCTCGCGAGGGTTGGTTCTTGGCTGAGGCGATGAACTGCTGGGAGGAGTTCAGCCACCTCTCTCTCTCTCTCTCTGCTCTCCTCCGACCGACCGACTTGCTGTGTGGGTGGCTGGTCCTATTTATAGAGGCCCTGGTCCTCTTCCCAAATATTGAGCAGGAAGGGAGCCAACAATGGCGGGCTAATTTGAAGGGGGACAGCAAGTATCAGCTATCCTGACAAAATTAGTCTTCGCCTGCGCAAAGCTCTGGTGATGACACCGTCTTGGGCTCCACGGTGACCTCCGTCTCGTAGTCCTCCTGGTCTTGGTCTCGTTGCACCGAAATGGCAACCTTTGCCTGTTGCCTCGGTACTCCGCGGCTGCGCTTGCCCCCTTTGCACCAAAGAGGAAAGGAGGACGTTGCGCGGGCTGGCACCCGCCTGGCGCCCTGAGTTGTCATGGCTTGCGTCATGGGCACCTCATGAGGTACCCCGCCTTGATCTCTCCGCCTCCTCGTGAGCC